>NC_039359.1:70128127-70428127 GCF_003573695.1 Papaver somniferum
CTAGGATGAAAAGATCAAACCGTTTCACACGAGTTTTTTTTTTCTTTTCAAACCATAGTACTAAATGCTACGGGTATAAAAGTATCCATAAACCCAACCATTTCTCAAGGATTTTTCAAAAGTACGATAACAAGTAACAAAGATAACCTAAATCGGTCTCCATAATGTCGAACCGGTCTGGAATTTCTCCGTAATCAGTCTTCTAAAACTTTCTTTCGCAAGTGTTTTTGGTATCATTGTTGCTGATGAAGTCTTCAGAAAACTTTTTGTTGATGATATTGATCTTGATGTTTTTCCTTGTGATTTTACTCATGTAACTAATGTTGTTCTTTTTTTTGCTTTAGGTTTTGTTGTTGTAAAAAGAACAAAAGCCCCAAACTTGGTCATCAATATCTAAAACAAATTAATATAAGTCTCTAACTAAGCGATATCCTAACTAAATCTAACTTTAAAAATTGAAAAACAGAAACCTAACAGGATCTAGGAAAGAATACGACCGTGACTTAAAAACTTTAAAAAAAAGTTCAAATTAAATAAATGAAATAAATTTGAAGGAGGAGAGGATTATAATGGTTTGGATCTGCTTAGATTTTCCCTAAAGGATCATATCTGTGCGGATGGAGTTTTTGGTGGGGGGAGTTTACAACCCAAGGAAAACATGTCGTCAATTTGTGGAGAATTGTTTCACCTATTTCTAATGATCTTTTAAGCTATCTCAATCTAAAATAAGTAAATGATATATTGAGTTACTTTATGGAAGGACAAAATGATGCTTTCAATAGTATCTCTCTTATATATTCCCTAAGAATATACACTACACGAAATCAGAGAATTTGTAACGTTGAAAAAATGTTAGTATCTATATATTATAACGTCAAAAAAACGTTGAAAAAGTGCCATTATTATTAGTGTTACAATATTTTATCAATGGTTCATTTCGTTACAATAAAATTTTATCAAATAACGGTTTCATTCGTTGGAATAAATACACCAACGGTTATCTAGTCAGCACAAGATTTATCTGATGTCATTTTGTTGTAACGGATAGCCGTTATTGTGCAGATCGTAACGGTTAGCTTGTAACAGTTTGGTGTAACAGATACAGTAACGGAAAATTTGTGTGTAACAGTTGACTTATTACCACCTGTCCTTCCTTGTAACAACTACAACAACGATTGTAATCGCTGTTTAGTTGATTGTAACAGATTGGGTATAACAGTTATTGTAACGATTCACAACCATGATAGTTCATTGTAACGGCTGTCGTACGACACGTGTCAATCATTTCTAATATTTTGTTATGATTACACAAAAAATTGACAAACAGGTGAATACAAATGAGGGATAATTTGGTGTTTAACACCTCTTGGATCGAAGAACCAAGCCAAATATCTGGGAAAAATAGCCGCAGCCAAGGACGAACAATTCATTAACTTTCATATGAGATTCAACAGAGTCTTCTTACAGCTTAAATGAACAATTATTGGGTCTAACCCTACTCAATGGATGATAAAAACATTTCCTCAATCTAACGCACACCATCAGCCAATGACAAAATTACTAACTACACCCACATAACTACTAAAGGCGGACTGGACTGGTAGTCTAAGCTAAACACAATGTGACATTACCTTGCCCGGAAAAACATCCTTTTCCTCAAGGATGAACTTCGGATAGTGAGTGCGAATGTTGGATAGATCTTCCCATGTAACATTCTCTGGAAATGAATTAGTCCATAGGATCAATCCTTGTTTGACCAGCCGGTTGCCTTATTGAATTGTCCTTGTATCCAAGACATTTTCAGGTAGCATGATAAATTAACCTTCATGATCTACTACTGGCAGAGATGGTGAAGAAGTGTGTTGCTGCTCAATGTGCTTCTTAAGTTGAGAGACATGAAACACAGGGTGAATACGAGAGTATGATGGTAAATCCAACTTATAAGACACCTTTCCAATGCACTAGGGAACTTGAAAAGGACCATAAAACTTTGAAGAAATTTTAAAATTTTTCCTCAAGGAAAGAGAGGATTGTCTGTAAGGTTGCAGTTTGAGGTAGACTAAGTCCCCAACCTCAAAAGTTCTATCTGTTCTGGACCTGTCAACATATAGCTTCATTCTCTCTTGATCTTTAAGGAGAGACTCTTTGAATATATCCAGTAGAGAAGCTCTATCCTTCAAGTAAGCCTCAACTGCAGCAACTAAAGTGGTTGTAGCAGAAGGAAAAGCAAGATGAGGAGGTACATACCCATGTAAAGCTTGAAAAGGAGAAATCTTCAAGCTGGTGTGATAGATTGTATTGTACCACCATTTCTTCAAGTGCTAAGAATTCGGTCCATTTCCCAGGTTTGTGTACAGTGATGCACCTTAGATAGTTTTCAACACAAGCATTGGCCCTTTCAGTCTGGCCATCTGATTGTGGGTGATAAGCTGTACTGAGATTAATACTTGTTCCCAAGGCTTTAAATAAGTCATGCCAAACATTGCTTGTAAACACCTTATCTCTGTCAGAAACAATGGAGGAAGGCAATCCATGTAATTTCATCACTTGATTGAGGAATGCATGAGCAACAGAAGAAGCAGTGTAAGGATGTTGCAGAGCTAAGAAGTGTGCATACTTTGTCAACCTATCCACTACCACTAAGATGACACTTTTCATGTTGCTTACAGGTAACCCTTCTATAAAATCCATGGCGATATGTTGCCAATCATGTTCATGGATAGGAAGTGGTTCTAGCAAGCCAGATGAGTTAGTGTGATCAGCTTTATTTCTTTGATAAACATCACACTGAGATATAAGGGAAACTATGTCTCTATGCATACCTGTCCAATAAAAATGACTTCTTGCTCTCACAGAAGTAGCTTGAATTCCATAATTCCCTCCAATGGCAGAAGTATATAAAGTCTTTAATAGTTTATCTCTGATCTGAGGACCAATACCAATGTAAAGTTTAGTTTTGTACTTCAGGACTCCATCCTTGAATATGTAATTAGGTAGAGTAGCAGGACTGAGTAGGATTTTAGAAATAAGTTGGTTGGCCTTTGCATCATTAACATAACTCTATTGAACTTCATGTATCCAAGTTGGTGTAGAGATGACCATGGAGTGACAAGTATCAAACTCTGAGGGTCTTCTAAAAAGTGCATCTGCAAGCACATTGTCACAGCCCTTCTTGTACTGAATCTTATAATCAAACCCCAATAATTTGATGAGCCATTTTTGTTGGAATGCAGTGATAAACTTTTGTTCCAATAAGTACTTAAGGCTCTGGTGATCAGTTTTTATGATGAATTTGGTACCTTGGAGATAATGCTTCCACCTTTGAACTGCAGTAACAATAGCCAGAAATTCCTTCTCATAAGTAGAGAGTGTTGCAGCTCTAGGACCTAGTGGTTTTCTGAAGTAAGAAATGGGTTTCTTCTCTTACAATAGGATAGCTGCAATGTACATGTCACTAGCATCACTTTCTACTACAAAAGTCTTAGAAAAATTAGGTAAAGTCAATACAGGTGTAGATCTCAATTACTTTTTGAGTGCCTCAAAAGCAGTTGTAGCAGCTGGACTCCAACGGAATGAATTTTTCTTGAGAAGATTAGTTAGTGGCTTGCTTATAATTACATAATGATGTACAAACTTTCTGTAGTAACCTGTAAGACCCAGAAATCCTCTTATCTCTTTAATATTCTTTGGAATTGGCCAAGATTGCGTACAAGCAATTTTATTTAGGTCATCACAAACATCCTCTGCTGTGACTATGTGACCAAGGTACTCCAAGGATGCTTTTCCAAAGCAACATTTGGATAGGTTTGCAAAGAGTTGATGTTGTCTGAGCAGTGTAAAGACCAATCTGAGGCGTTCCAAATGTTCACTCATTCTTTTACTATAAATAAGTATGTCATCAAAGAAGACCAACACAAATTTTCTTAAGAATGGCTGAAAGATATCATTCATGAGAGCTTGAAATGTGGCAGGGGCATTTGTGAGGCCAAATGGCATGACCTTAAATTCATAATGGCTTTGATGAGTTCTAAAGGCTGTCTTGTGGATGTCAAGATCATTAACTCTTATTTGATGATAGCCAGCCCTCAGATCTATCTTGGTAAAGATGATGGCACCATGTAGTTCATCTAGTAATTCATCCACAATGGGTATAGGAAACTTATCTTTAATAGTGACGCTGTTTAGCTTCCTATAATTCACACAAAATATCCATGAATTATCTTTTTTTTTTCACAAGAAGAATTGGAGAGGAAAATGGGCTGTGGCTAGGCTGAATGATCCCTGTTTGAAGCATTTCTTTAACCAATTGTTCAACTACTCCTTTCTGAACATAAGGACACTTATAAGCCCTTTGGTTGACAGGTGATGAGTTGGGTTGTAAGGGAATTGTATGGTCCAAACTTCTCTTAGGTGGAAGAGTGGAAGGTTCTTGAAATATATCAGGAAATTCTTGTAAGAGTGAAGAGGCAGGTGGAAGAGTGGAAGGTTCTTGAAATATATCAGGAAATTCTTGTAAGAGTGGCAGTAAAATGTCAGGAGTCTTAGGGGTGGTGAAGTTGTATTTATGGAGAATAGTTGAGCTACTATCCCATGTGAATGTTTTAGAAAAAAAAATTTGACGGCCTCTGCACTCATCATCAGAAATAAATGTTTTGGAGTAGTACCTTGCAATGTAATATGTTTGGTCTTGTATAGAAAAGAAACACTAAATTGAAGATCACATCACCTAATTTCTTCAACCAATCTGCTCCAAGTACTATGTCACAACCTCCAACTGGTAAAACTCTCAAGTTTTCCATAAAATGGTGCCCTTGCATGCTCCATTGTAGTTTAGAACAAATTCCTGAACTTGTTGTTTTCTCTCCATTTGCAATAGACATCATAGGTGAAGTTGGTGTGATGGATCACTTAAGTGAAGTAGCCAAAGCACTGTCAATGAAACTAGTGGTTCTACCCGTGTCATAAGTATAGACACAGTCTTCTTGTGGATGAGACCAGGAATCCAGATTGTATCACCAGTGGCTGATCCAGTGAGAGCATGATGGGATACTTCAACATCAGATTGTACTGGAGATTCAGGTGCCTCAACAAACATTTCCTCCTCCTCTTCAATGTCTTGTGATTCAGCAGACTCCATGTGTAACATGTAGAGTTTTTGTTTACCCTTACAGAAATGGCCAGGTTTGTACACAACATCACAATTATAACAGAGCCCTTGAGCTCTTATCTTATCCATTTCTTCTTGAGTTAGTCTTTTAATGATAGGAGTTGTAGTGGTTGGCTTTGGTGGAGGGGAGAAAAAATATTTTGGGGTTGAAGGGCTAGACCTAGGTGAAGTGATAATTTATTTAAGAGGTAAGGGGCTAGGAGAGTATGGTATTTGTGAGTTTGAATAGGTTGGGAAAGATTTGGGAAATGTTTTATGTGGTTTAATGGTTAACTAAAGCTTTTGTTCTTGTAATCTAGATAAAGAAAAGGCATCATCTAGTGTTTGTGGGTGAAACATAGACAAAGATTTGCTAATATCATCCTTCAAGCTACTGAAAAAACTCATAACAAAATAAAATTCACTCAAAGAAGGGTTCATACGTAGCATCAAAGTTTTGAGTGATTCAAAATCTTCATAATAATCATCCACAGAAGATGATTGAACTAATTTATTGAAGATACCAACAAAATTTTCCTCTACAGGATTTTCAAATCTAGCACATAAATGGAGGGATAAGTCTTGCCAGGTAATTCTATTTCGATTAACTTGAAAATTTAGAAACCATTTCTCAGCCTTACATTCTAAATAGATGGCAGCTATGTCGACCTTCCTATGTTCCTCAATATCATTGAGTTGGAAGTATCTTTCACTCTTCTGAATCCAACCCCTGGGGATATCTCGATCAAATCTTGGAAAATCGAGCTTAGGTATGCGATGATGGTGATTAACAAAGTTAGAATGATGTTGATGAGAATAACTTTGGTGTTCATCATCCTGGTGATGAGAACCACTTTCATTTTCAGTATGATTATGATTGAATGGTTTATTGAGGAGTTGAATAAGATTACGGTTATTCTCCTGTAAGGTTTCTTTGAAACTAACTTTCACAGTATCAATCTGGGTAGTAAGCTCTGTGGAAAGGGTTTTTAAAATCTGGTTGTAGTTTGCTGATAGCAGCTTCATTAGCTGTGGTTTTTTCTGTAAGATCTTTGAGCGTCATTGGAAAAAAAATTTGGGTGAAAACAAGGCTATGAATACCAATTTTTGTGATCACACAACAGATTGACAAACAAGTGAATATAAATGAGGGATAATTTGGTGTTTAACACTTCGATCCAAGCCAAATATCTGGGCAAAATAGATGCATCCAAGGACGAACAATTCATTAAATTTCAGATGAGATTCAACAGAGTCTTCTTATAGCTTACATGAACAATTATTGGGTCTAACCCTACTTAATAGATGATAAACACATGTCCTCAATCTAACGGACACCATCAGCCAATGAAATAATTACTAACTACACCCACATAACTACTAAGGGCGGACTGGACTAGTAGTCTAAGATAAACACACTGTGACACATTTAAAGTAACGGCTTCAAACGTTGATGCTTGATTATAACATTTTGGATATAACAGCTTGATGTAACGATTCGATTCGTAACAGCTGACTGTCACGTTAGCCGTCTGCCACGTGTATATCGCTTGTAACATATAGACTAACGCCTTTAGATGTTGACAATTCATTGTGACAATAATGAATTTTCCAGGTGTGCTAATTACTAACATATTTTATGACGTCGATTCGACGTTGGTAAAAAAAATAGTTTTCAAAAAAAAAAATTATCTGTTATAAATAAGCTCTCATAATTGGACCCTGCAATGCAGTGCAA
The DNA here is from genome assembly GCF_003573695.1 of Papaver somniferum. Taxonomy (NCBI): domain Eukaryota; kingdom Viridiplantae; phylum Streptophyta; class Magnoliopsida; order Ranunculales; family Papaveraceae; genus Papaver; species Papaver somniferum. The sequence goes on from NC_039359.1 coordinate 70,135,012, forward strand.
TCCATTTCTGAAGCTGCAATACAATTAGTTTCTGAAGCTGCATTGCAGCATTGCGATTCATTTTTGAACCTGCAATACTGAATATGAAACCCATAATTCATTTCTCATTCCACAATACATACATTATCATTCTAGCAGCATAAGGAATTCAATCATTCACAAATCCATACAACAACCAATTGAACCAAGGTTTGTTTCACATATGCAAATATATACGATTACCATTCTTACATTGAAAGAACTGCTTAAGCCTAAAAACATACATGGTTCCCTATATGGTTATAATCAAATGACAAGGGTTGTGTTTTTCAATATATAAGTGTTGTTCTGCATTATACCTTGGATGGAAAAAAAAGTTGTTCATGATCAGCCAATAGAAGTCGTCCTTTGACATCAGAGTATCCTTCACCAGCTTATGGCATCAGCTATTGCCATCGATTCCAGTATCCTGACAAAACAACAAAAATGAAACAGAAACTTAAATTAGAAACAACTCTCATAAGAGAGAAAGATTAATTCAGTAATTTCGGAAATTTATTTACATGTTCATTGTCATTTTGCAATACATACATTCTCGTTATAGACCAACCAATTGAACCAAGGTTTGTCTCATCATTCATTCAGATTCTTAATTCTTGTGAGTGAAACAACTGCTTGAGGCAAAAAAAATCATACATGGTTCCCTATGTTATGTGTTTCAGCAGTTTCTATTATAAGCAAGTTTCTAATGCATACATTCTCACTGTTTTTATATGAACATGGCAACCTAAGCATAAAAATTTTATATTTGACAAACTTGTCACTGGGAATTTATATACATGGTTTTATATGTTAAATTAAGATGACAAAAAATAATTCACTTCGAAAAGGCGAGGGTACCAAAATATACCTCAAGCTAAAACTTTTCCTACCTATATGTCCTTTCTCCAAAAGTGATTGTCTATGGACTGTGTCGAGACAATACAACTAATCGGTTCACACTTCGTGTGATCGTCTATGGATACGAGATCGATACAATACAACAACGAAGTATGTTACTTGATAAAAAGGTTCGGACTTAACCAAACATAATAGGATTCACTTATCAAGTAATTAGGAATTAACGTTTATGTAATTTACTTTAATTATAATAAAACAATTATGATGCGGAAATATAAATTAAATGACATAGCAAGTGAAAAGGCGGGGGTCTAACAACACCACCCAATATTTAGATTAGCAATCTGTATGGACAAACTCGAATATACTTTTAAGAGAATCAATAAGACTCAATCAATTAAAAGTATATCAACGAGTTTATATCTCTCTTATTGATTTGATTTACTCAAGCAAGAACTGCGAGTTCTAATCAAATACAAGGAATAACTTGGATGCTACCAAAGACCAATATTCAAGGATCAATCAATGACTATCAACAATCAAAGGTTGGAGTACTCTAGTTGATGATCTAACACACAACCTGTATTATTTCAATTATAAAGATAAATCAATATAATGCGGAAATAGAAATAACACAGACACCGGAAATTTTTTTAACGAGGAAACCGCAAATGCAAAAAAACCCCGTGACCTAGTCCAGATTGAACACACACTATATTAAGCCGCTACAGACACTAGCCTACTCCAAGCTAACTTCGGACTGGACTGTATTTGAACCCCAATCAGTCTCCCACTGATCCAAGGTACAGTTGTACTCCCTACGCCTCTGATCCCAGCAGGATACTGCGCACTTGACTCTCTTAGCTGATCTCACCCACAACTAAGAGTTGCTACGACCCAAAGTCGCAGGCTTCGACAATAAACAAATCTGTCTCACACAGACAAGTCTATCAAAGGATCAATCTGTGTCCCACAGATAAAACGTAAAAGGTTTTGTTCCGTCTTTTGATAATAATCAAGGTGAACATGAACCAATTGATAATCCGGTCTTATATTCCCGAAGAACAGCCTAGAGTTATCAATCACCTCACAACAATCTTAATCGTACGGTAGCGAAACAAGATGTTGCGGAATCACAAACAATGAGACGAAGATGTTTGTGATTGCTTTTTATATCTTGCCTATCGGAGATATCAATCTCAATCCAATCAATCTGATTGTACTCGTATGATAGAAGATGCAAGATCATATCACACAACTACGATAAAAGTAGTATCGGTCTGGCTCCACAATCCCAATGAAGTCTTTAAGTCGTTAACCTGGTTTTAGAAGAAGAAAACCAAAGGTTAAAGGAGAACCGACTCTAGTATGCAAACTAGTATCACATGTGAGGTGTGGGGATTATTTTTGCACAGATTCTAGAGTTCCCTTTATATAGTCTTTCAAATCAGGGTTTGCAATTAAGTTACCTTGGTAACAAAGCAATCAATATCCACCGTTAGATGAAAACCTGATTTAAATTCAAGCTAATATTTCTCAACAGTTAGATCTAAAACTTAGCTTGTTACACACACTTGACAATGCACGCTTCTAGGTTTGTTAACCATACCCAAACTATGCACTCGTTGGTTCAATAATAGTTAACCAAAAGGTTAGCTATATGAGCATTTCATATCAACCACGTTCTTCTTCACCATAACTAGTTCAAATGACTTCAAATGAACTATTTAGAGAGTTGTTCAATTGCAAGGAAATCTCATGTACTACACAAGACACAATTGAAGCAAAGATGATTTGATTCACTTGAATCGGTTCTTGAACTTTTATAGCCACGGTTTGCAAACTGCATTCCTTAGTCTTTTTAAGTTTAAGTTCATAAATCATCTTCAGATATATAACCTTCTCAAGTTCGCAGACTAGGTTCGCGGACTTAAGTTACCGGGCAGAGTTTACAAACTCCAACAGAAATTCTCGGATATGAGAACTTCGCCAGTTCGCGGACTGGGTTCGCGGACTTATCTTCACGCAAGTAGTTTGTCAACTCCAGCAGAAATTCTCGGGTTTGAGAACTTTGGCAGTTCGCGGACTGAGTTCGCGGACTTGGCTCACGTCATTCTTCCGGTTCTCTTGATCAACAAAGTTCGCAAACTTTGGTTCAAAGAATAGGACTTATACATAAATGTGTTTCCACAACAATGCTTATGTCCACCATTGGTTATGTAATCTAAACTCTCATTTAAATCATTGAAACATTCTTAGAGGACGTTATACAGTTGTTACACCATTTCTCGTCAAAGAAATTTTCAAGATGATTGAAACATATCATGACTTTCGTCACATGGTAAAGATAAACTTGGTTAAAGCGAAAATCTTACCAACTCATATTTCGAGATATAGATAGGCGAGGTATACTCGGCTCGAAATACCAAATGTGTATAATCAAAGTCTATATATATAGCATATGACTTCTTGTCTCAAAGAGTAGGAGATAGAGTAGATAGACTTTTGAGTGATAGATAAGTTCAAGTCTTCACATACCTTTTTGTCGAGAAGTTCCACCGGTTCCTTGAGTAATTCTTCTACTTGTATGATGAATCGCCATGAAGTCCTTGAGCTCAACTACACTTTCTATCCTAGTCCGATACTTATCTATAATAGACTAGAAATCAATACTTATAGTTTTGATCACTAACATTGACAAACATGCTTGAGATATCAACGCATGCGAGTTCGACCGAGCAATGCTCTAAAAATCTCCCCCTTTGTCAATTTTAGTGACAAAACTATCAATATATATGGAATACAAAAAAGATAAAGAAACTTTAGTAGCTCCTATTCCACATGTCTAATCTTCAACATTCCTCGAAATCTTCGTCATTTCCAAGTACTCCAATGATCTCAAAGGTTGTAAGTTTAGCATCACCGTTGTTGAAGATCCGTAGCTATAACAATGAGAAAGCATCGGTCTCGATCATTGTTATACAAATTCATAGTATTATTACACAACGTCAAAGTTCAATTGTATCACAACTTCAACAATAATACTATGGTGATATGGATCACTCCACCTTAGTCAATACTCCATCTCACATGGAAACCACTCCCCCTTACACAATGATCCGAAAACCATATGTATTTGTAGTGTGAACTATATATTAATTCTCCCCCTTTTTGTCAATAAAATTGGCAAAGGTACAAGAACGGGATCATAATGAAATTTTCGAGAGAGACATTTCATGACAAAAGGAAAAAAAAAATACATACCAACTAATTTAGATGCAAGCATAAAGCCAAAGCTAAATGCATTCATAAAGGAGTTTATAGATACAAGATAACCCCTCTAAAATTCCACAGCCGCACACCTCTCAAGATATGACCATTAAGCACAAGTTCAAAAGAACTCTCCCCCATTTGATGTCATTCCCGAAATAACAACAAGAGCGAACTTAATTTCGAAAAAAAAGAAGGATTTTTATTGGATACCAAAACCATATGAATGATATTTATATCCAAAAACTCAATCAAATTAATCACAAGTAAACCCATGATTAATTTATTTCGAAAATAAGGATTTTTATTGGATACCAAAACCATAGGAATGATTTTTATATCCAAAAACTCAATCAAATTAATCACAAATAAACCCATGATTAATTTAATCGGAATACGCAATCAAATTAAACACAAAAAGTGATCAATTCAATTGATTATGCTAAACATAAGAGAACTTATGGAGACACGAAAATACTCAACTAGATTAATTACAAGTGAACCCATAATTAATATAATTGGAATATACAACCAAACTAATCACAAAAGTAATCAATTTAATTGTCATTTGTTTTGCTCGACATAAGAAAATTTATGGAGCAATAACTGAATAACCAAACAAGATGATTAATTTAGTTCAATATGCTCGACATAACATATCTCACGGAACACCAACTAAGCTAAAAAAATCAACTTGGTTGTATAGTGCTCAACATAAGATATATTACGGACCCTCATAATAATACATAAAATATGGATCAGGGATGACGAATACTGCGGAATACACAAGGATTCATTCTATTTTCCATCACTATTTGCATAACGATATTTATAGACATAATCCTTGAAAACAAAAGATTTTAACCTATCTTCCATCAAATATTTGACAATACAGGCTTAACTTTTGTATTTGTCAAAAGTCCATTCATTCTTTTATCAATACGTGAATACCGATCACGAATGACCTTACTTTTGACAAAGTATGGGACAAACATAGTTCACGGACGTAAACACCGATATCCCATAACAAATTGCAATATAACAAATCATAAAGATTAATACTGCAAAAACATCATCTTCCAAATAGTTTTTAGAATTTAATACCAATAAACCTAAAAAATAACACGAAGATGAAAAATAATAGCTATGTGTAGTCACGATCATTGTTATTCAAAGCACTAGTTATTCTTCCAACTAAACCAAAAACAAAACGTACTAGGCAACAATATCTTTGAGAAATTCTTTATCATTCCCGAACTCCTTATCGTCAACATCCGTTGGAATATAAGGTTCGTGGAGATAGGAGTTAATATCAACAAACCGTCTTGGCTGATGATGTCGAACCAGGGCTTTCTGAATTTCCAAAGATCTTAAAACGCAAGACTTTATTTCACGAATCTCCTTTCTTAATTCCTTCAACTCATCAAGAACATCAGAAAACTTCTGAGAGTTAGAAGGGACAGCCCTTGGCTTTCTTTTATTCCTTCTCTTTCTTTTCAAGGACGGAGTTACTGGAGATTTCTCTTTTTCCTTGATTGATGGCTTAACAATCATGTTGACATATTTTCCATCCAAAGACATGATGCTTGGAGAACAGTTATAAAAAACTGGTTTTTGTGAGTGGAATTCACAATCTCATCAAGCATTCTTAAGATATAAAGGATATCAGAGAGGAAACATGAATGTAGGGTTCGCAACCTTTGAACAGGTTCGTGGACGTCCAACTCTAAACCCTATAAATAGTAGAATTGTCGATAATAACCCTTTATTTGATAGACAGGAAAAACAAACCTAAGAAAAAGAAAACTTTTCATAAATCCTGAGCGGTACACAATCTTATCTCTTTTGATCAGGCATGAGGCAAGATTTACCAAACAACACAATTAATTTGTCAACCATTTTCCTCTTGAGAGAAATCCTCTGACTTCTGTCTATCAAAATGATTTGAACATACCTTCTTCTCTAATGGCCTTATTTTATCTTTTGAAACCAACTTCTTAGACGAAGATAAAATCTTACATACCTCGGCAGTCTTCTGAGCAAGTTTATGCTTCCTTGCCAATCGATTTTCTCTTCGTTGAAGTTTGTTGGCGTGCCTCACTTGATGTTTGTACTTGTAACATCTTGATAGTTCATGACCCTTCTGAGAACAAAACGAGCACGTCAATCTTGGATAGTGTTCAGGCATCTGTGGTGTGGAAGCAGCTAGACACATAGTAGATCCTGAAACATTAGAAATAGAGTTTCCAAAGGATGGGTCAATTGATTCTTCCAGCTTGATGGGATTCTCTTCTTTACTGAAACCATCAAGGTTGATATATGTATTACTACAATTATCAAAATCAATATTTTCACATAGAAGACCAACACTTGATTTCCTATCTTCATCAGAATCATAGATATCAAACATCTCATCAAGTGTTACAGCAAGACCTTTGTTCCCAGTGTATTTTCTACGACTTGGGCACTCGTTTGAAAAATGACCAAAAACTTTACACTTAAAGCACTATGGAATATCCTCGTCATCAGCCTCGTCAGCATCCCTGTTTTTAGGAGGAACGCGATTGTGAGGTTTATCTGATGACCTAGGTTTGTCTCTTGAAAACCGTTTACTTCTATTCAATAGAAGATCCCTAAACTGTCTTGTGATCAACGAGACTGATTTGTCAAGATCTTCATCCGAAAAATCACCTTCAGACTGATCATCCTCAGAGACATAAACACTTTTACTTTTATCAAGTAACTTAGTGTTCTTCTGTGCTTTAAAGGCAACATCCTTTCCGATTTTGGATGTATGCCCATGATCAAAGATCTTTAGCTTTCCAACCAATGTATTTCTGGAAAGATTATCAAGGTTATTTCCCTCAACAATGGCATGCTTATTAGACTCATATCTAGATGGCAGTGATATGAGAATTTTCATCACAATGTCCTTTTCAGGAATAGCCTTACCCAATGCAAAAGATGTATTAACAATTTCAGACACTCTGTAATTAAACTCATAAAATGTATCTTCATCTTCCATACGAAGGTTCTCCCAATCAGAATTAAGGTTTTGAAGCCTAGCATCCTTTTCACTGGAGTTACCTTCAAATACGGTTTCTAAGATATCCCAAGCATCATTATACCTAGTGCAATTTGACACATGGTGCTGAAGATTTGGGGTAATGGCATGTATGATGGCATTCAAACTGTCGGAATTTTTCTTTGCAGCAAATATCTCGGCAAGACTGTATTCACCAATATTCTTGGGAACGTTTACATCTCCAACTGACACAACGGGAGCATCATAGCCATTAACAACATATACCCATGATTTAAAATCACGCACTTGAAGAAAAGCTCGCATAACAATTTTCCACCATAAGTAATTAGAGCCATCGAAGACTGGTGGTATGTTAATAAAGATAACACCTGTGTCTATAGAGTCAGATCGCTACAAACACAGACTTGTAAGGTCTTGAACGTGTTTGCCTGCTCTGATACCAATTGAAAAAGCGGGGGTCTAACAACACCACCCAATATTTCGCTTAGCAATCTGTATGGACATACTCGAATATACTTTTAAGAGAATAAACAAGACTCAATCAATTAAAAGTATATCAACGAGTTTATATCTCTCTTCTTGATTTGATTTACTCAAGCAAGAACTGCGAGTTCTAATCAAATACAAGGGATAACTTGGATGGTACCAAAGACCAATATCCAAGGATCAATCAATGAAAATAAACAAACAAAGGTTGGATTACTCTAGTTGATGATCTAACGCACAACCAGTATTATTTCAATTATAAAGATAAATCAATATAATGCGGAAATAGAAATAACACAGACACAAGAAATTTTGTTAACGAGGAAACCGCAAATGCATAAAAACCCCGGGACCTAGTCCATATTGAACACACACTGTATTAAGCCACAACAGACACTAGCCTACCCCAAGCTAATTTCGGAATGGACTGTAGTTGAAACCCAATCAGTCACCCACTAATCCAAGGTACAGTTATACTCCCTACGCCTCTGATCCCAGCAGAATACTGCGCACTTGATTCCCTTAGCTGATCTCACCCACAACTAAGAGTTGCTACGACCCAAAATCGCAGGCTTTTACAATAAAAAAATCTGTCTCACACAGACAAGTCTATCAAAGGATCAATCTGTCTCCCACAGATAAACCTTAAAAGGTTTTGTTCTGTCTTTTGATAATAATCAAGGTTAACAGGAACTAATTGATAATCCGGTCTCATATTCCCGAAGAACAGCCTAGAGTTATCAATCACCTCACAACGATATTAATCGTACGGTAGCGAAACAAGATGTTGCGGAATCACAAACAATGAGACGAAGATGTTTGTGATTGCTTTTTATATCTTGCCTATCGGAGATATCAATTCAACCCAATCAATATGATTGTACTCGTACGATAGAAGATGTAAGATCGGATCACACAACTACGATAAAAGTGGTATCGGTTTGGCTTCACAATCCCAATCAAGTATTTAAGTCGTTAACCTGGTTTTAGAAGAAGAAAACCAAAGATTAAAGGAGAACCGACTCTAGTATGCAAACTAGTATCACACGTGATATGTGGGGATTAGTTTTGCACAGATTCTAGAGTTCCCTTTATATAGTCTTTCAAATCAGGGTTTGCAATTAAGTTACCTTGGTAACAAAGCAATCAATATCCACCGTTAGATGAAAACCTGATTTAGATTCAAGCTAATATTTCTCAACCGTTAGATCGAAAACTTAGCTTGTTACACACACTTGACAATGCACGCTTCTAGGTTTGTTAACCGTACCCAAACGTATGCACTTGTTGGTTCAATAATAGTTAACCAAAAGGTTAACCATATGAGCATTTCATATCAACCACGTTCTTCTTCACCATAACTAGTTCAAATGACTTCAAATGAACTATTAGAAAGTTGTTCAATTGCAAGGAAATATCATGTACTACAAGACACAATTGAAGCAAAGATGATTTGATTCACTTGAATCGGTTCTTGAACTTTTATAGCCACGGTTTTCAAAATGCATACCTTAGTCTTTTTAAGTTTAAGTTCAGAAATTATCTTCAGATATATAACCTTCTCAAGTTCGCAGACTAGGTTCGCGGACTTAAGTTACCGGGCAGAGTTTACAAACTCCAGCAGAAATTCTCGGGTATGAGGACTTCGCCAGTTCGCGGACTGGTTTCGCGGACTGATTTCGCGGACTTATCTTCACGCAAGTAGTTTGTAAACTCCAGCAGAAATTCTCGGGTTTGAGAACTTCGGGAGTCCGCGGACTTGGCTCACGCCATTCTTCCGGTTCTCTTGATCATCAAAGTTCACAAAATTTTGTTCAAGGAATATGACTTATACATAAATGTGTTTCCACAACAATGCTTATGTCCACCATTGGTTATGTAATCTAAACTCTCATTTCAATCATTGAAACATTCTTAGAGGACGTTATATAGTTGTTACACCATTTCTCGTCAAAGCAATTTTCAAGATGATTGAAACATATCATGACTTTCGTCACATGGTAAAGATAAACTTGGTTAAAGTGAAAAGCTTACCAACTCATATTTCGAGATATAGATAGGCGAGGTATACTCGACTCGAAATACCAAATGTGTATAATCAAAGTCTATATATGTAGAATATGACTTCTTGTCTCAAAGAGTAGGAGATAGAGTAGATAAACTTTTGAGTGATAGATAAGTTCAAGTCTTCACATACCTTTTTGTCGAGAAGTTCCACCGGTTCCTTGAGTAATTCTTCTACTTGTATGATGAATCGCCATGAAGTCCTTGAGCTCAACTACACTTTTTATCCTAGTCCGAGACTTAGCTATAATAGACTAAAAATCAAGACTTATAGTTTTGATCACTAACATTGACAAACATGCTTGAGATAGAAACGCATGCGAGTTCGACCGAGCAATGCTCTAACGACAAGATTTTGTTAACAAGGAAACCGCAAATGCAAAAAAACCCCGAGCCCTTGTCCAAAATTGAATACTCTCAGGATTAAGCCGCTACACAAAATTACACCTAACTTCGTACAGTTGAGACCAAGCAACTAAACCTATAGTTCACTTAGTTCCGTCTATATTCCCACGCCTCCAACTTATAAATAAGTCACGTACTTGGAAAAATTACTTTGGTTCGTATTCCAAACAGTAAAGGAATAACAAATCTGTTTGGTATCAACTCTATTCAACCAAATGATATGAGTCGGACAAAGGCTCTTCCGTTTATCTTAACATAAACTCCTTCGTCAGGTCCTTAGATCTATCTTATGTTCAATTACCTAAGTAATCGTTTAAGATTAAGCCAACAACACTCTTAATCCAAAAAATTGTGTTATGCCGATCTACTCAATTAATCAATCCAATCTACCACAAGGATAAACCGATTATTAATTGGATCCTCTTTTATCAAAACAAGTATTGTGCACACCAAAGATTATAAACCCAAGTCAGATCTTCAATATCTTCTTTGTCTTCAAATCTTCAATAAAAAACCTGCACACAATCACTTGAATCTCTTGTGATCAGTCATGCACAGAACGAAGTCTGTTAACAATGGATTATCACAAGATCGTCTTTAGAACTAACAACAGTATAAAGATCCATGTTGAAACTCTGAACTAGTTTGAGTGAATCTTATATCAGAAGAGAAGATCCTCAAGCATAAACAAACTAGGTGCAATCAGAATTCAACCACCGTTAGTCAATCAAATCAATAGAAAACAAAAGATAAACCACAATTATCTAGTTTCCCACCAACGGTACACGCTAGAGCTTCTAAATCCCAAAGAATACTTTAAACTGAGGGACCGTAAGAGATTTATCCTTATTAGGTTACTCTCCTCTCCGAATAGGCGTCTACACCAGTAACAACAACAAAAGAGGAAGTCTGTTGTTACGAAGGATTAGTTTGCTAGAAAGGCAAAATTCAAGTATTTATAGACTAGGAAGTTTGGAAACCAAGGAATTTCCAAAATCGAAAATATTCTCAAGATATTCATTAAAGCACAAATTCGTTTTCCATAATTCCTGGAAATGCTATGTCCAAAAATAATGATCGAAATCTCTCGGAAAATATAATTAGTAAATTCACATTACTAATTCTTATATTTACCTACAAAATGAAATTAATAACCTTAATTAAAATATTCTAAACTTTCTTATGTTTCGGTCCTGGGATTTTCTTCCTTTAGCTATTAAGGGATAACTTTGAACAATTAAAGAAACAAACATTCACAGCACGTGTTCAAAGTATGTCGACATCCTTACTTTGTAAGTTCTCTTTCACATTTACAACCTTGAAACCGATTTTCCACACTTCCAAACAAGTTTAGAATTGGTTCATCTGACTTTCAAGAACTATGTGATTGATCAAACAAACATTTAATCACAATCATGGGCTTAACGGTTCTACCGAAACAAGTTTCGGTTCTAACTCCATGTGAGTACTATGCATAGTCACACTAGCTTTCCAAAATTCAGTTGACTAGGTACTAGGATCGGTTCCCCACGTATATATATATATATATGGTATCTAACTTATATGTGTTGCACATGTCCATAGGATCGGTTCCCCTTTGCCTAAAAATGTGTTACACATGTCCATAGGATCAGTTCCCCTTTTTGCACCTCATACAAGGATCGGTTCCCATTTGTGATGTACTGCACTTCTTACTAGGATCGGTTCCCCTTTCCCATATTTGGTAAAACATAACACGAACCCGATCATACCATCTCATGTGATTACTTAAGATCAGTTTCACTAATAAAAGTCATGCCAATACATAAGTTAGGCCTTTGTGAATAGTTCTACCAAGAACACAAACAAGTTGTGAGCGGTTATACTCAATCACACATATTGGTTGTTCATATGATATGCAATAAATAACAAAACCAATAACACCTGGCAATTTCCTTTTCGGTTCACAAACAAGTTTATGAACTTACTTCCTTAGAACACATGTAAACACTGTTCCCTAGGATGACATACATAATCAGAATAGCATTAAAATGATTATGGCGATGTCTTATCTACAAAGTTTAATGGTTAAACAATAAACCTCGTATTATATTCCTTAATACTATGTCTATCTAGAGTTCAAATATGCTTCGCAGTTATGTTTTCAATATGCATGACTTGAAATATACGTTAGGGAATGAAACAGTTCAAGTCAAATATCACTAACCTCAAGTGGAAGGATGATTGTTGTCGTTGTAGCTCCTTGCTTCTTCACATCTTCAAGTCTTCACAATACTGGTAATGTCTCATATCCTAATACTTTCAAGCTAACCTATACGAAGTTAACTCTAGTACATAATCAAGCGACTCTTAACATGAATTTTGATTCACTAAAATATGACAACCAAACTTGACATACCAACGCTTAGTGGGTTCAACCGAGCAATGGCTTAACACACTGATATAGCCAGACTTTACTCACCAAATAATAGAAGTAGAGAAAAGAATGTCTCGCTTGGTACAAGTTCTTTCCCTCTCTTGGTACAACTTTGCAAGGCCAACACAGTCTCGCTTGTTTAACCAGCTTCATGATTGACCCCCACAGTGGTACTGATCCACTTCAGGTGTTCGCATCAATGAATTCTCAAAAAACAAGGATAATGGTACCATAAGTCAACCAAATTTTCAGTAAGTAATGCAAGAAACTCTAATGTGTCAAGAGTTACCCACCAACTATGAAACACATACTCAAAGGAATCACAGTAGGTAACGCAAACAAACCTGAGATTACAATGACTTGTCAACTCTCTGCAGTAGGTATTCTCCAGCTTCAGGTGTTAGCATCAGTGAAACCTCACAAAACAAAAAGAGAATTGTAGCATGTAAGTGTATCAGCCGGAGGTAGCGAATGATAACAAGGAAACTAATTATTATAATAGTTCAGTCACCAGTAAAATTAGAGAGGAAAATGTTTTGCTCGTCAGGTTAGCTGCATTTATCTCCTTCAATTACAACAAACCTAACGATCATAACATCTCCACTCCAAAAACTCGATGGTAGTAAGTTGTACCTTTTGGCAGAAATCATGTAAAACACATACTTGAAAAGAATGAATAGATGTAGCTTGAAGAGATCATAATAAGAAATAAAACAAACCTGAGATTAAAATAACTTGCCAACTTTCTCCATAGTAGGTAATCTCCATCTTCGGGTGTTAGAATCCATGAAACCATGCAAAACCAATAATTATCGGTCAGATGCATGGCAGCTGAATAAGCAAATGATATATTTGAAGATATCATAATAAGTATGGGTAACAAACCTGAGATTAAAAATGCGACCTGTGGTATCCCATGCTCATGGGATTTGCATATATGAAAGAAACACAACTGATAAACTTTTGTATCAGCATTCTTGTCCACACCAAAGTTCCTGAAAACATGCAAAAAAACGATATGAAATATCAGAATAGGATACAAGGTTTCCCCTCTTACCTCCCCCTTTAACCGAGCTAGGTACCGACATTTAAAATGACGGAGTTAAAAAGGGGAGGGGGGGGGGGACAAATAAAAGCAAGTAAATAAAAGACATCCATATATATATATACACAAAGGAGTACAACCCGATACACTCGGAGAAGTGTATTTTTAAGAAATGTTTAAAGTAACAGAAAACTGAAAGGAACTTTTCTGGGGTACACTCTAGCTAGAGAGTGAAAAAAGACTCCACAAAATACAAGCAGTAGTATGTATATATTAATGGTAAGGAAAGCTGCAGAAAAAACTATGTTTCAAACTGCTTAGTCTAGATCTTGCAGGACCAAACAGTTTACAGGAAAGGATAAGAAGCTTTCAGAGTTACACTCTAACTACGAACTCTAACTAAAGAGTGACTAAATCAAAAGAACACAACAAAATATAAGAAGCAGCACATGTATAAAAAGTAAGGAAAGCTGCACCAAAAGATAAGTTCCAAACTTCTTAATCTACCGGTTGCAAAACCAACCGGTTTGCAGGCCAGATTAAAAATCCACCTAAAACATAATCATCCAATGTGCAGCATTTTTCCGGGCCTTGAGGAGCATCGGTTACAGGATAGTGCACATCAAGAACAACCTTAATGCATACATTCCTCTCGTCATGATTAACACTCACCAGTGACAGATTTCTTCACGCAAGCCGGTAACCACATAACCTGTTGCGACTGTCTCCCTTTTTCTGTTAACAAGACAAACTTGAGGATCTCCTTTAGTAGGTATAGTATTAGCAGCAGCATCAGGTTGAACGACCGGAGAATGGATATCAGGGACTTGTGATCTGCTTTGAAAATTGGCATTGTTCTGTTGGCTTGCCATGAAATTGAATACAACCTATAACCAAAACAAATTCAATAGTTGATTAAAAAAATTGTAATCTCTAACTATAAAAATTAATGACGTAAATGAATTACAGATTGAAGCTCACCTTTGAGAGAACACTTAACTCCTCTTGGATCATGTCCATCCTGCCTTCATTACCAGCTGGAGTAAATGAATTGGCTTTTGCACTCGTGGCTATTGAAGAACCAAAATTTCCTTGTATTGCTTGCTTCTTGGTAACATTCGATGAAAAGCCTCGGCAATAACTACGATTAGATTCATCACCAAAAACTTCAGTAACTGGATCATTGGTAATATCTACAACAGCCTCAAAACCAGTTTCAGATTCAGCCTTTCTCTTGTCTACGACATCCTTCACTTTTTCCTGAAATCCGTAAGAAAAAAACTGTAAACAATTAAATTTATTTGAAATCTGAATAACATATGATGGTCCAATACTCACATATGCTTCAACTGCACTTGGATGTACAACTCCATTTTTCCCTACATGAGCCAACATCCATTTCTCACCACAGCACTCGATAACCCTACCTTCTTTTTTGTCCTGTACAATCAATATGGTCAGTAAGGGTTGTCCAAATAAAATAGTTTGAGAATTTAATGTTAAGACCACTAGGTTAGAAAGTACTTAATTACAACTCTGTAGGATTTGTTTTCATGGGAGAGTCTACCTAAACAATGTCGAATCCTTCTCTTCCGCTGGTTCTCAGCATATCTAGCATACTTCTCCTGCATGCCAGGCTAGTACTCATTAATTATGCACAAATCGTTTCCAAACGTCATCATTAACACCATAAGGGCATGTTGCATCCATTTCTTCGCGAGTCTGAAGGTTTTTCAGAATGTTAAGGCGAAACTCCCATTTGAATGAATGAAACTTCTGGTGGGAAATATTTTTTGGAAAAATGGCCTGACAAGAGACTCATCATATGCGAAACAAAATTTGTCCTGGAAAGACAAAGTATTTTTGTCAGCTATAAACAATAACTAGGTAGTTGGTCTATAAACACTGATATGTATAAGTGGAGCAAACCATAGAATGAAATGCATAGGAGATAATAAGTTACCATGAGCATGTTCCAGACTTGGTCCTTGAAGGATGCAGGAATGAGCCTCCAGTCTTTGTAGTCAATTGGACAGTGAATTCGAATGAGTTCCCCTGCACGATTTGCAAACTTTGATGCATATTCGCCACATGGTCTTCCATATTCATCTATTTCCACCAAGAGTCTGGGTGGAAGTTGTGTCTCCTCCAAGTCAGAATTAGATTGAGTTTCACCATGAGATAGAGAAGCTTCATTAGATAGAGAACCATTTTCATAACCACCATGAGATGGAGTACTACGAACATCAGATACAGAACCAGTTTCATTGGTAGACACAACATGATCTGAAGTGTGAGAATCCTGACTTGACAACATCTTCATACCAAACAAACCAAACAACAAATAACATATTAGGCATTTGAACTAAAATGAGAGCAAACCTAGCAGTGAACGAAAATACAAAACCCCATATTCTGGTTGAAATCTATGGAAGGAGATTACAAAGGTATAATTTTAATAATGTAATAAGAATAACCTATTAAGAAAAACTTCATAACCATGTAGAAACCCTGAGTTTGGTTGTAATGTATGGAAAGAGATAACAACCAAATACCAAGAATTGAAAAGCAGTAAATAACAACATACAAGTACATCTATGAAGGAGATACCAACCAACAAAAAAGAAACCCTAATTTGAAATAAATATTCAGAAAGTAAAAGCTACATAGATTACCTCTGGAGAATGAATGAGGTACAAAGATGTATGCGAGGTAAGAGGTACGGAAGAAGAAAAGGGTATAAATGAGAATCGCGAAGGAGGATGGTGAGAATGAAGGGAAAGAAATTAAGATCTTTATCTCCCTCGGTTTATAGAGAAGGATTAGATTTGAAATCATTCTGAAAATTTGAGAAGGGGGGAAATGAAATTTGAGAGGGAATAAGAAAAGGTTTCTCAAATTTGAGAGGGAATTAGAAAAAGTTTCTCAAATTTGAGAGGGAATTGGAATCTAAAAGATGTATCAAACTGAGGATTTGAGAGGGAACAGAATTTGAGACCCAAAATTGAAACCTTACTTTTTCGGACAAGAGAGAAGAGTACAATAACAAAGGAGAGATTTGCTTTTGTCTCAAAATATCGAGGTCAAAGGCATCCGCATCGAGGTAAAGTTTGTCAAAATTGTGGTCAAGTTGATCAAATTTGTGGTCAATTTATCAATTTTTTGGTCAAGTTGGTCAAAATTGTGGTCAAGTTGATCAAATTTGTGGTCAAGTTGGTCAATTTTGTGGTCAAGTTGATAGAATTTGTGATCTAACACATAATCGGAAACAAAACAAGGCATACTAAGTTTGCAAGATTACCATATTCAAACCTAGTGTTCTCGTCCAGGAGAGGTTTGAGAAGTCAAATATCATATTGGATGAAACTGTAACCTATATATGGAACCCAACTTGCAAGATTACCATATGCAGACCCAATGTTCTCGTCTAGGTGAGGTTTGAGAAGTTAAATATCATATTGGATGAAACTGCAACCTATTATTGAACTCAGGTTGCAAGATTACAATATACAGATCCAGTGTTCTCCTCCAGGTAAGATTTGAGAAGTCAAATATCAGATTGGATGAAACTGCAACCTATTATGGAACTCAGCTTGCAAGATTACCATAGGCAGACCCAGTGTTCTCGTCCAGGTGAGGTTTGAGAAGTCAAATATCAGATTGGATGAAACTGCAACCTATTATTGAACTCAGGTTGCAAGATTACAATATACAAACCCAGTGTTCTCGTCCATGTGAGGTTTGAGAAGTCAAATATCAGATTGGATGAAACTCCAACCTATTATTGAACTCAGGT
Source organism: Papaver somniferum (assembly GCF_003573695.1). NCBI lineage: Eukaryota > Viridiplantae > Streptophyta > Magnoliopsida > Ranunculales > Papaveraceae > Papaver > Papaver somniferum. Next base: position 70,152,419 of record NC_039359.1, read on the forward strand.
TGGAAGATTACCATATACAGACCCAGTACTCTCGTCCAGGTAAGGTTTGAGAAGTCAAATATCAGATTGGATGAAACTGCAACCTATTATTGAACTCAGGTTGCAAGATTACCATATACAAACCCACCGTTCTCTCCAGGTGAGGTTTGAGAAGTCAAATATCATATTGGATGAAACTTCAACCTATTATTGAACTCAGGTTACAAGATTACCATATACAAACCCAGTGTTCTCGTCCAGGTGAGGTTTGAGAAGTCAAATATCAGATTGGATGAAACTGCAAACTATTATGGAACTCACCTTGCAAGATTACCATATACAGACCCAATGTTCTCGTCCTGGTGAGGTTTGAGAAGTCAAATATCAGATTGGATGAAACTTCAACCTATTATGGAACTCAGCTTGCAAAATTACCATATACAAACCCAATGTTCTCGTCCAGGTGAGGTTTGAGAAGTCAAATATCATATTGGATGAAACTGTAACCTATTATTGAACTCAGGTTGCAAGATTACCATATACAGACCTAGTGTTCTCGTCCAGGTGAGGTTCGAGAAGTCAAATATCAGATTCAATGGATCCTGAGTGGATTCTGCAACCTATTATGGAACTCAGCTTGCAAGATTACCTTATACAGACCCAATGTTCTCGTCCAGGTGAGGTTTGAGAAGTCAAATATCAGATTGGATGAAACTACAACTTATTATGGAACCCAACTTGAAAGATTACCATATGCAAACCCAATGTTCTCGTCCAGGTGAGTTTTGAGAAGTCAAATATCATATTGGATGAAACTTCAACCTATTATTGAACTCAGGTTGCAAGATTACCATATACATACCCAGTGTTCTCGTCCAGGTGAGGTTTCAGAAGTCAAATATCAGATTGGATGAAACTGCAACCTATCATGGATCTCAGCTTGCAAGATTACCATATGCAGACCCAGTGTTCTCGTCCAGGTGAGGTTTGAGAAGTCAAATATCAGATTGGATGAAACTGCAACCTATTATTGAACTCAGGTTGCAAGATTACCATATACAAACCCAGTGTTCTCGTCCAGGTGAGGTTTGAGAAGTCAAATATCAGATTGGATGAAACTGCAAGCTATTATTGAACTCAGGTTGCAAGATTACCATATACAGTCCTAGTGTTCTCGTCCAGGTGAGGTTTGAGAAGTCAAATATCAGATTGGATGTAATCAGAATCATTAGCTATTCTCATATCAGAAAACTTAGGATTTTAATCAAAACTCAATTTTTAAGGTTGAGAATTAAATTTGTTTTTTGTTTTGATTTGTCCGACTCAAAACTGATTTAGGGATTGACTAATATCAAGAAATACTAGTTCTTTTTACACTCGGTTTTACAAGATTTTGGTTTATAAGTTTTTTTTTTTTTTGCTTTTTTCCAATTTCAAAACCATATTTGTTCCAATGTTGGAATTGAATGAAGAACATCCTAAACTTTAAAAAAAAAAAATTTTGTACAATTTTTTTTTTTTTTATGCATTGATTTGAAGAAGAAGATGATGATCCTCATGTAATAATGATTAGTGTGATTGTTGTAAAAGAAACAAATATTTTTAAGTATCTTGATATCATCAACAACTTTTATTTAGAGAGGTCAAATAATTATAAACGTAATATGAGTCATATGACCATGCCACCTAACACGTGGCCACGGGAATTCCCACGAGAAATTCGATGATTTGTATATAATTTATTAATAATCTTGCAATTATCAGAAAACACATCTTCATCTTTTTCCTTCTTTGCTTTTTTAGTTTATCGTGATTAGAAGTTGGTTATAATAAATTTTTTCGCTATTAGAACGATTTTCTCTTCGCTATTAGAGCAATTTTATTTTCGTCATTTGGCTAATTTTATCTGCACTTTCATAGTGTTTCTTTCTTCAGATTTGTTCGTGATTCGTTATCGAGATACAAGCACATCGGCGATTCAACATGGCCAAGATCAAGTTCTTCATTAGAAAAATAGATCTAGGTTTTTCGGGGTATTGGCTACACATGAAGAATTTTTTGGAAAATTACTCCTCTCTCATAGGAGCACCTCTTTACAAAGAAGAAAACAAATCAAAATAGTCGAATTATAATTTCGAATACCATTCATTCTCTGATCTCTATGTACAAGATTTGGATGTTGTCGTTGTAGATCGCTTTTTCTCTTCGCGATTTATTTGCACGTTGCATCTTACTTGTATTTGTTTCATTTTTTTTGATGTACTTGTTTTTCTTGACAACCATCATGTAAACGTTTCTTTTATGGAATGAAATACTTATGGTTTGTGTTGAGATTATTAGTCCCACATTGTCTGGGCAATCTAAGATCATGCGGTTTATAATCTCTTAGGGCCTCTCCATGCATTGCCAATTGGTTTTGAGTTGGATGTCTGTATTCTAACATGATATCAGAGCAGGCTATAGTTTGTGACGAGTCATTTGACCGCGCCTTTATTCCTCGTCACCCGAAATATTGTCCACGTGTTAGACCCAACGAGACTACACGTGAGGGGGCGTGTTGAGATTATTAGTCCCACATTGTCTAGGCAATCTAAGATCCTGCGGTTTATAATCTCTTAGGGCCTCTTCACTCATTGCCAATTGATTTTGAGTTGAATGTCCGTATTCTAACAGTTTGATATAAAAAAAAAGATCTTGTAATTATCAGACTGTTGATATATCAAAATAACCAATCCTAAAATAGGTAACCCGTTAACCAATCAAGGGTCCCGCCTTGATAGGAGGAACCAAGGGACTAGGCCTTTCCCATCAAAATGGGATAGTTCTAGACTTCTAGTCCATCCAAAACTATATTAAGGATAGTTAGGCCTTGGTCCAAGGAGAAAGTCTTTTAGGGTTTAACATTAACTTAAGGAAAGGGAAATTGTAGTTTAGTAATATGTTAATATTATGGGCATTTATCTATAAGAGGATCAATATAAAAGGGAAAAAGGATACACTTCTTGGGCATCATCAATTCTCTATTACTTTTCATAAACCCTTCTTCTCCTTGGGAGTACTTTCTATGATTAGGGCTAATTCCTCCTTCCCACGCTTTACTCATCAACCCCGACATATTTTACATTTAGCAGAATCGAGATTCCAATAAAGCATCTGATCCCACTTGCTCGTGCTGAATTCACGAGGTCAATTGGCACAATATTAAAATTTCACGATACTAATTTCAATTGGCACACTATTAAAATTATCCCGTTAGTCGAAATTGAACGCTCAATGTGCTGCTAATCTAATGCTACTTTCTTACCTTTAATTATTAGCGCATGATACACATTCATTGTTTTTCTAGGAAACAGAAGCATCACCTTGGAAGCAAAGACCCCCACCTGAAGATAGGTGAACGCAAACTCTCACATTTACATGTATGGCGATCTACATTCATAAGGTCATGTATCACGATCGAAAAGTCTCTGTTAGATACACCGTAAACAAAGGATAATCCATCTTACTTGTAATAGAAGGAAAATATTTTTTAGTGCCGTCTTACTTTTGTATTTTATTCGTGAACGGAGATATTTAGAATCTTACCACACTGCATAAAAGAAAGAGTATATTTTTTTACCTACTCTCCTCAATCTCTGGCATGTCTGTCTGTTTTTCTTTTAATCCAAAATCCAAATTAGACGGTCTGTTTTCCAATATCAAAATTGGACTGTCTGTTTCTCTGTTAGATATGTATAGGCAAGAAATTGATTAAAAAATGATGGACTCAATAGGGCGTGAATCACAAATCATTAAACTAAGATTAAAACTCATCAACACAAGATAGCTAAAAAGATAGCACCTTGACGAGGGAGATTCTAGAAAAACTGTGTGAATGGTGAGTATCTTTTAGGGAATAATACAAGACTCCGAATGAATGTTAATGGATCCACCAATCAAGAGTATAAAGCACAGTTTGGCTAAGTTAATTTGTGCAAGTGTTAGTCCAAATTTGTCCTCACAAGAGATAAATTTAGGGATGTAATCGTTTGTCATAAATGATGGTTGCGATTGGGATTAGAAATGTATCTAATTGACAAAATTTATCATGTCATAATTCTTCGTAATAAATACTCTATTAATTTGCCATGATAATATTTTATTAAATAAATGTAAAATTAAAAATGATAATATATATATATATAAATAAATTAAACTAGAAGGCACAATTGGGGGATACTCAAAAAAAAAAACATTATGAAGTAATTGAAGTACCCCTTATCCAAGTGTGTTTGGGGATACTTCAAATAATATATTTTAATTAGATGAAAAAAAGAAGGATTTTCGAAGATTTTTGTGATATGAGAAGGTGCTTAAATTGATTTTAATGACTCCTAATTCTAACCTTTTGTAGACAATCAAACTTTCATCTGTGAAAAACCCCAAACCAAATCCCAATTCAAACACTTAGTCAATCAAATTTTGCATATACAGAGCCACAATCGGTATTTTATTCATCCGACAAAACAATACCGATTGTATCGTCGGTAACAAAACAATACCGACTATTAACCTGATACTGAAATTCAAATTTGATTTTTTTTTATTTAAATACAATTTAAACTTTTTTTTTATAACCTAAATGGTTTTGATTATCATAATTTGCGTCGTTACTCAATATGATTTTTTTGTTAACGTAAATCAAAAATCATTCATCATGATTTGTGTGTTTTTTTTGATGGAGAAGAAAAGTGAAGGGGAAACTAAAAGAAATAGGTTTTTAGTTTTTCTTTTTAATTTTTATTAGGATAAGGATATTATGGTTATTTCAAAAAAAGGACCCATTAACCAAAATACAACCTCATTTAACTTTAAGTATCCCCCAATTGCGCCTTCTTATTCTACTAATGATTATAATAAATATATTTTTGTTAGCTAATACTTAGGCTTAGTTTGGTATTGCTGCGAGCTTTACAAAAGTCCTTTTCCGATGTACAAAACTGTGCCGATTTATGCAAAAAAACAAACAAACTACGTTACTGTGCCGAGCTCTATAAAAAAACAATTGAATGGTTGCAAATTATAAATTAAAGCTAAAACTATTTTAAAAAACAATCAAATTGTATCTGGGAAAATATCAGGTTCAACTATAGTTGGTGAGAAAATGACAAAACCAGACATATCTCTAAAGATTGTTCATTCTATTTTATTGTGCTTAAAATAAATTATTTTTTTCAACTATTAGAGTACATATATGTAATATTAAATTTACTAATTAATATTATTACTAAAAAGTATTATTTTTCTTTTCTTTTTTGAATGAAAAGGCCATCTATGGCATTTATTAAGAGGAACAAAAGTGTTTTACACAGAATTGGTTGATAGCCTAGCTATTAGCTGGGCACCAACTCCCTTTTGGATTGGCACACCTAATCTATGAAATAAAACCTGCTCGCACCACAACCTGCGTCGTTATTTGCCATACAATTCTTGAGTCGCTTCAAAAAGTTTACTGTGTCCTCCCCCAATTCGCCTAAGATAGTGAATGCTAGAGAAGATTGGGTATGTAGTTGAGAGGCCAAGTAACATTAAGTTGATGTGTCAGACATGGTATAGATTCCCAGGCCACCGTCTCTTAGCGGCAGAGTTGCTACCCGAAATTGAAGTGGTCCAAAACCTGACCCATCGGCTGTAATTAGATAACGCAGGTACTGGTAAAGTTGGTCGTCGAAGTGGGATTTGGCTTGCTCCAAAGCTTGAGGAAGAGTTGTACGCATGATAAAGTATAGCTTATATGAAAATGTAGTTTGAAAACAATAATTTCTTAATATTTATTTTTGATAAATTAAAGTTATGCAACCTGAAAGATCAAAATCTCTGGTTGCGTAACAGTGAAAAACTTATATGAAAATGTAGTTTGAAAAAAAAATAATTTTAAAGAATAAAATATAACAAATAAAATATAAAGGATAATTTTTGTCAGTTATAAAAAAAGATGGGATAGAACTAGAAAATAAAATATGAAATTAGAGTGAATTATAACATTTGCTTTTAAAGTTTTTAAGATCTCCTTCTCCTCCACTATTTAAAATTGATAGATTTTGTAAGTGTTTTGCTTAAAAAACACTTTATGAAATCTTTAGCAAACACTAGGATGAAAAAGTGTTGCCATAAGTATGTTTTCAAAGTACTTGTTTTTAAGGAAAAAAAAGAGTATCAAACTTAGTTAGATTGGCTAACAATTATATAAGTGGACCATAGTGACGGTGGCAAGTATTGGTGCACAGTGAGTAATTTCGCGTCATCTCACGTATTTCTTGATAAATGGTTTAACGTTATTTGAATTCAATGATGATGGATAACACGGTGTATTGTTAGAAGGGTGTATTGTTATTAGGTTAGGTACTTAACGTTTTGACTTACTAACTAATCATGGTTTTATTATTTTTATGTAACGAATAACTTCACATTTGGAAGCGTAATGTTGTACAATGTAATGGCCTGACCCTCTACCGATAATTTCCTCAATTATCCACAGCGATCATCTAACAATATGGGGTTTTCAATGGTCACCGGTGCTGTCATCCAACAACAGCTTCTCAAGAGGTCACCCATCCCAGGATTACTCAATACCAAGCATGCTTAACTACAGAGATTTTTCGCCAACTATGAATCCAATAATGCTGAAAAGGTCTCGGTGTTAGGAAAGAAAAAACGATTACCTATATTCGATTTGACGAATCCTACCTTCCGAGTCGGAGTACTATAATACCACCAACTTAATTTGGAGCCGTTCTCAGCTCCGAAATATGTTCAATCCTAGATTCTGGCATTTTTTTTCCACTCATGACACCCTTTCCCAACACAATCCGTCAAGCATACTCTTTCACCCTCGACAGGTAACCCGTGGTCGACTCTAATATCGTTTGTAAGGACCTGATCCTCCGCCAATACTATCCCACATAGTCACTGAGGTTATTCGACAGTGTGGGATTTTCTATTGACACTGATGCGGTCATTAATCAGTAGTTTTCTGGGAGGTAGCCCATCCCTGGATTACTTTCGCCCGAGAACGCATAAATACAATACTTTTTACCAACTATGGATCCAACTATGTTGAAAATGCCATAATATTGAGAAAGGACAAACCATTACCTATATCACATTCAGTGAACTCTTCCTGTCGAATTGAATTACGTACATAATATATTTTGGAAAACTAGAAGTACATCGTGTGTGAGTAAATGGTTGTCATCGGAGATGACTTAACATTAATATAATATCTTAAGTGAATGAATTAGCTTTTCATTATGTCATTGGAATGGTAAGAACATGCAATACGATATGTATTGTTGAGTCAATTCTGAGTTTTACTCTTTTTAGACTATTCTTAAAGGGTAAAAAAGAAACAAAGATCCGAACACTGTTAATATTTACAAAATTATTCTTGAGACGAATGAGTTCAGGTGTTGTAATTTTGTTACAACTTACATTATTTAATTTTTTGGTTCCGCCCGGTTGTTGGAGTATGCGGCACAATAAACCACATATGTATAGCTAAGGATAGTCCCTCATGGAATAAAGAGGAATACATGTGGATCTTAATAAGCTTGGGCATCTCCATACATAGCACCGAGGCCTTTTAGTTAAAAACCCCCACACCTCTTACCACAATGTGGTCAAGTTGGGCTCGAGGTTATGTGGTGGGGCCCTGAGCAGTGTCTGATGGTCCGTGAACATCCTAACAATTGGTATCAGATCCCATGGTTGGGGCTACAGGAGAACGTAAAAGTGATTGTGGATGTCACTCGGTTTAGGGCGCAAGTGGAATCAGATTCAAGGTGGAGTAGGCAAGGCCCAAAGTTGAACTGGCGCTCAAGGTAGAGCTAGTGTCTCACCCATTAACTCATGTGGATAAGGGCTATAAATCGGTAAGGAAGTGTTCAAGGTTGAATTGGCGCTCAAGGTGGAGTTAGTATCCCACACATTAACTCAGAAGTGAATCAGGGTTCTAGGTGGGCAAGGAAATGCTCAAGATGGAGTTAGTGCTTTCCTTCTGATTAACTCAAGGTGGAGTAGGATTCCAGGGCGCATAGTGAAAATAATCATGATCGATGGATAGCATATACAAATAGTAATCGTATGGCGTGGAGTCTGATTGCACTGGTGAAGTGGTTTAATCTCGCCAAGGTGGAGATCGTTGGAGTATGTGGCGTGATAAACCACATATGTATAGCTAGAGATAATCCCACATGGAAGAAAGAGGAATACATGTGGAGCTTAATAAGATTGGGAACCTCTTTACGTAGAACCAATACCTTTTAGATTAAAACTGAACACCTCTTTTCCAAAGGTGGTAAAGTAGGGACAACATCGGTGCTATGTGGTCAGGCCTATAGTGGGTTCCTATGGTCCATGAAGATCCTAACATCGTTCACTGAAATAAGGAAGATGTAGAAATGTAATACCGTTTCAAAGGATCGATAAGATATCTTTGTAAACTAAAAAACATATCAAATAATGTTTTTTTGGGGGACAAAATATGTAAAAATTAATTCTGGTATAATTTCATGGCTGGCTTGAGGATACAACTTGAGAAAGAAAAGGCATATTATGGGAGAATGTCAAGACGAAAAATGTTAGAAAGGATTTGTGGAGTGAAGAATAAAAATATCTATCGGGTTTTCCTTTACCTTTGTAATGATAAAAAGGGCAAACTTGATATTAATGAATATTATATTTAATATTCATATGTCGGAAAATGGATAACTAAATACAACTTATGTCCGTGCCGTTACGGCACGGGTTAATCCCTAGTATATCTATAAGGAATAGTCTGAACGACACCTAAGATTCAACTTTTACAGATGAAAAGCGTTGCTAAAAATGGTGATTCCAGATTGCGTTCATTAGCTTCGTTGAATGTGATATAGGATCAACACATGGACGCCAAGTGGTTTGGCGTCCCAAAAATTCCAGAAACGCCAATTAGTTAGTCGTCTAGGAAATATTTTATGAAATTTCAAACGTTAGGATGATGTAAATCGTAGGATTCGTAGTTTCATTGGTCATCTAACGGTTGATAAAACAATATATCATTTGGCGTTTTTAAATTGAATCTTGAATTACCATAAGGCTTGGATGTTTAATTTTGATAACGTGTCGTGGGTGTGAATGTTGAATCTTGGGCGACGATTAGACTAAGCCTAAGGTTTAAGAATGCTTTCTCTGACGTTTCGTTTATTAAGACTTTTTCTACGATAGTACTAGCATTATACCACATAGTTTAATCATGTTTTCTGAAAAACTATGGTTCATACAAGGATTTTACATTAAGATAACAGTTTAGCGCAGGTTTTTTTTTTAAAAACTTGGCATTCCGTTATGCCTCTGGCAGCGTAGCCACCGAGCCTGCTCTCTTGAGCAAATCCGGCTCATTTCCCACGATAAAGTATAAGTATTTACATAAGAGAATTATTTCATGAGATCTCCAAATTTTTGAGTGGAAACTCGATCCGATAACTTCCTACTTGAGATTTAGTTTACACAGTTTTCACATGTGAAGATATTAGGAGACCATTTTAGATTCTCTCGCGTTTCTTTTGCAGAAGATAGAAAAACTAAGCATTATATTTTATTTCATTACTTTTTCATCCAAATCAAAAGAAATAAAACACTAAATTTTTCAAGTTTCCTCTTTTATATTGAGATTAATTTGTTTGAGTATTGAAATACCAAACAAATGAAGAGAACCAAAGCTTGATCCAACCAATCAAATTTAACGCCACAATACTTATTTGAGCTAGCTTATTTTTTCACTGTCAGCTTAAACCCCACGTCTTCACTAGTATAAAAAAACAGTAACGAGTCAAATATTCAACATTGCTAACGGGTGTGTCGGATTATTAGGGAGTGTACCCCTATTAGGAGCCATGTTAAAATCCCGTAAATAAGTATCATGGCACAACTAAAATTTGAAGTACTCCAGGTGGGTGAAAAGAACCCCTATATTTCGTTGTCGTAGACCCTAGGGGCTGTTTCACTTGGGATTTACTCCCAGGATAATCCGGGTAGAATCACTCATGAGAAGAATTCATCCCACAAGAGGCATAATACAAGGTGACAATCTCTCACGTTATTTATTCATTCTTACAATGGAGTCCCTCTCAAGGCATCTTGTTGCAGCTCAGCAACAAGACTATCAAAGGTATTAAAGTGGGTGGTAATGCTCCTGGCATCGATCATTTGCTATTTGTAGATGACTGCCTGATTTTCACTCAGGAAAATCTTTCTTCCGTTAACAATTTACTAGAGATTCTCAATAATTTCATCTCCCAATCAGGGAAAGTTATTAATTTTGACAAATCTGCAGTTCATTTCAGTAAATACACTAAACCAGAAGTTGCTGAAACTTTAACTCATATTCTAGGAGTAAAAGTTATGAGTTTAAAGAAAAATATTTAGGCTCTCGATTAATTTTGGATCATTCAAAGCAAGACTCTTTTAAGTCTATACAAGAGAATTTTGAATAGAGATTATCCACATATAATATAATATCCCTATCTCAAGCATGAAGGTCTACTATTGATGCGTGTCGTAACCACAATAAATTAATTAATATTTTTCTCACTAAAAAGTAATATAGTGATAGTAAGGATCGTTCCCACGAGGAGAAAGAGGTTTTAGTTGTCTTATAATGTCACAAAAAGGGGGGTTTTAGATTTTATAAAGTAAAAGAATAAACAAAGCAATTAAAAAGATAAAGTTGAAGTCAATAAAGATAAAGTTGAAGTCAATAAGAGAGATTAGATCAAGGAATCCTTCTTTCTTCCAAAACAATGATTCAAGTTATGTTCTTTTCCATTTTTTATTAGTCATAGATTATCACCAACCGTAGGTAAAGTATCTAGCTCAGTGCTAAACCCCTAAATCCCTAGTATCACCTGATACGGAAGTTCTCGTCTATCGGATTCTATTCACCAAACCACCTAGTAGTATCCCACTTAAGATGTAATTTAGTTAGACGCATAAAGATTTATGAATTTATTATGTTGATATTAGTAGTTAGACTCTTAGCTCAAGGTCTACTTGCTAACGTTGTTTCCACACAAAATTGCTCCACGGAATCCCCTCCGCAAGGTCTCGTGTTTTCTACTTGTGTAAAGAGTCAAGAGACGATTACCTATACCCTAACTTTCACTAGCTTTAGATCAATTAAAAACTCAATTTAGTTGGACACCTAAACAATCTATTAATCAAATAGAAATGAGAATGATTGAGAAATAATTTCTCGATTTAGGGTTATATAAGAAGGTTATATGCGATACCCGGTCACCTTTAAGGGCTACCCAGCTAGCAGTCCCCTATCCTTTACTGGTTGTCTTATAATACTTATTCAAAAGAGAGTTGCCTCTTATCCTTGGCTCGACTGCCACTATCGAACGCTGAGAAATGACCTTTATGCCCTTTTTTCTTAAATTGGGTGATTTCTTCTACTTTTCCTCCGTATGACTCAAGAGTACCTAATAACTCAAAACAAACGTAAAAAACAATTCACAATAAAAAATAGCAAAGAAAACATAACTAGTACATAGTAAATTAGGTGTTTTATACACCTATCAAATTCCCCCACACTTAGACTTTTCTAGTCCTCGAGCAAATCAAACTAAAACTTATAAATTCAAAGCGTTCCAGCGTCACAAGCATCCAAATAGCTATGAAGACACAGAGCTTCTGCATGCTAGTAATAAGAAGTTAGGAATACTAAAGAACATATTTTCATTCTTAAATGTTGGGTGAGAAATAACCACACCATATGAGAGAATGCGTGTTTGAGAAGCGAACGATAAGCATTTCGCCTCGACTTCTGCCTCACTAAAAAGGATTTTATGAAATTGCACTCAAAGGACGTACTTTTATGGTTCTCACATGTGTGCAGGTTGGAATGAAGAGAAAAATCCTGCAACACGTTGAATGGTGGGAAGGACAACTTCCGAAATATTTTAAAAACCCACATCTTTTAACGTTTTGAAAAACCATTTTTCTGACGATCTCTAAGAAAGGAAATCAACCACTATTATCAAGAATGAGATTACTTACTCAACTTCACATCCGATTTCCAATTATGGTAACACCACTCTCACGACATCCAATAGAAACGTCTTCCGCCCCTCGTCTTTATTTTCTTGGTCTTCGTTTTCGGCTTCAACTATGATGATAAACACTTGAACTTCGTAATTCCTTGACAATTTGTAACTTTCTTCTTCAAATTCCTTGTCGCTTGAAACTTCGCTTGAAACTTCCTTATAGATTCTCTTGTCTTGTTTTTTTTTTTTTTTTCTTAGTAATTTTTTTTTTAGACAAGAGAGATAAAATACAAAACAAAGTGAAAATAAAAACAAACCATGGCCTTGGGAAAATTACTTTACCGCTTGATTCTTCACAACTTGTATCGTCTCGAAATCATAAACTTCAATAATTCTCACCTTTTTCTTTTCTTTCCTCTTGTAAACAAGTCTTCAACATGTATATGTAAAAAATCCGCTCATTATATGTTGCTTTACTTGGATATGAAATTTACTCTTTTCTTGTTTCGTTGCTTGTAAACCTTGAACTTTTTCAACTTTCGTTGTAGATTTTGATGTGGCTCCCTTGTTGATGATGATGGTGTATCTATGGATCCGTTGTTGTCTCGAGAGAGAATGGTGCTAACTGCAAATCGAACTACAAGAAGGAGGCTTTCATCTATAGACGTCACCCTCATGATTGACAAAATTAGCACTCAAGAGATCAAAGAGTAGTGCTTCTATTGGTGGGAAGTTGGGTAGCTCACCGTTCTACCCGGAATTAACGTACAAAAACACACACTCAAAAGAAAGCTCTTTAGTTATTTATAAAGAAATATGGTCGGTGCCTCGCATGATATAAATAGGGTAGTCTCCACTAATGATTGATCAACAACTCTAATAATGCATGTCTCCCTGCTCCTAATCTGCATCACCGGCATGATTAATTCCATTATTTAACACTATAACAAGCAAGAAATCTGAACATAGTTCCCTAACACTTCCAAGTTCAGTTATGTCGGTCAAAATTCTCTATGTAAACATACCTAGAAGTATGATAGTGACTCTAAAATCTCTAAAAGTTGGAGGTTTTATGCAATTTTTTTTTAAATAAATGCTTAATCACTCCCCCACACTTAAACCTTACATTGTCCTCAATGTAATTGAATTGTCCTAGCAAAGTCAAGGTGGGAAATCCTAACATGATATGGAACAAGAAAAAAATAAATAAACAAAACAAAAAGAAAATAAAAAGTAAACGGTAAGAAATACAAAACCTATGGGTTGCATCCCATTAAGCGCTTGTTTTAAAGTCGACGGCTCGACTTGACTCTTGTAAGATTCACTCCCCATATACTAACAATCGGAAAATTTAGGGATCCACCCATAGTACCTGTTTTGCAAACAATAGCTTCATACAAATATTAGCACAAGAAAACAATAGTGAAATTATCACTCGATAGAAACTTCCCCCACACTTATTCTTGTCCACACTCGGAAGTGTATAAAGAACATAGAATTTGGGAACTTCCATGGTTTCCTTTTGGCAAACCTGCATAGTGTTAGCATCAAGTGTTTCCAATGGTGGATATCGAGAAACAAAATCATCCAAAAATATTTTCGAATCACATACATTCAAACAAATAATAGGCAAAGGAGAAGAATCAATATGCAAAGGGTTAGACAAAACCTTGCAAAAACTCTTGTTTTACGTAATCCTCTTCATCTTTAGAAAATTCAAGTGAATTGCTTACCTCTTGTGTATCGTGGTCCTCTATCAAATCTTGCAACCATTCTTCGTTATTTTCTACCTTCACCAAAGTCTCAGCATCTTTAAAATCATTGGCAAGTTCAATTGGGTCTTCCACAAAATCAATGAATTTGGTTTCATCCTCTAGCATCATCTCTTCAACATTCTCATCATCGGAATCGGGCCATTCGCTAAAATGATTTTCATCGGTATAAATTGTAAGATCTTGTGAGGGTGTTACACCGTTTATAACAATAGGTAAGTCACACCCAATCTCCTCGTTTTGAATAGGTGAAGGATCGTTATTATGATCCGGAGTTGGAATAACTTTATCCTTGTTACAATAATTTTCATAAGGTTCAAAATCATCATCGTAACCCATATAATAATGTTTTTCGAGCTCCATTTTTAAAGCTCTTTTGTCTTCAAGAATTTCTTCATCCGATGCTAGGCCTTCATCGATCAATTGATAAAACCTTCTCTCAAGTTCCCTCAAACTAGGTTTCCTTACACCGAGGAGATCACGCATAGATTTAGAAGCATAACTATCCTCCCCACCTAGTGATTTTTCACTTACATACCCGTCATAAGGTTGTTGATATGTATGAGAATATCCATAAAGTCTGTATCCTAAGGATGGTTGGAAGTTGACATAATGTTGAGGTTGAAAACCGTATTGATTGTTGTAATATGCTTGCTCTGGTCAACCGTACATAGAAAACTGGTACCTGAAATAAAAATTCTAGAAAACAAAGTTAAAAACAAAAATAAAACGGAAATAAAAACAACTAAGGCTGCTCCGCTGCTCCCCGGAAGAGGCGCCAAAATTTGATGTGTGTCGTAACCACAAAAAATCAATTAATATTTTTCTCACTAATTAACGTAATATAGCGATAGTAAGGATCGTTCCCACGAGGAGAAAGAGGTTTTAGTTGTCTTATAATGTCACAAAAAGGGGGGTTTTAAATTTTATAAAGTAAAAGAATAAACAAAACAATTAAAAAGATAAAGTTGAAATCAATAAGAGAGCTTAGATCAAGGAATCCTTCTTCGTTGTAAAACAATGATTCAAGTTATGTTCTTTTCCACTTTTTATTAGTCACAGATTATCGCCAACCGTAGGTAAAGCATCTAGCTCAGTGTTAAACCCCGAAATCCCTAGTATCACCGGATACGGAAGTTCTCGACTACTAGATTCTATTCATCAAACCACCTAGTAGTAGCTCACTCAAGATGTAATTTAGTTAGACGCATTAAGATTTATGATTTTATTAGGTTGATATTAGTAGTTAGACTTTTAGCTCAAGGTCTACTTTCTAACGTTGTTTCCACACACAATTGCTCCACGGAATCCCTCCGCAAGGTCTCGTGTTTGCTACTTGTGTAAAGAGTCAAGAGACGATTACTTATCCCCTAACTTTCACTAGCTTTAGATCAATTAAAAAATCAATTTAGTTGGCCACCTAAACAATCTATCAATCAACCATGAATGTATAAACATTCCGATTAGTAAAAACAAACGATAATCATGTGAAAAACTTCAAAGTAGATTTAAAAACAAAACTCAAAACATGTTAAGAACTAGGAATTCATCCTCAATAAATAAGAAAATTAGCTACTCATGTTTTTGAAATTCACAAAAATAATTAAAGGGAGAATTTTTAAAGTTCACACAAATAATTAAAAGAAGAATTTTTAAAGCAAGAAAAAACACAAGTGTTGTGTGTGTAGAGGTGTAGAAGTGCATAGAGAACTTCTCTATTTATAAGCTTCAATTTGCTTCAACTCTTCTCAGGAATAGAATCCCTTTCCCTTTGTAAGTCTTCTTTCCAAGTCCTTGTCTTTCTCAAATCTTCCATCTTCACTTTCCAAATTCAAGTTCAATTCCTCAAACCCATAGATGAGTCTAGAAAATTCTTCACAAATTCTGCTACTTTTGGGTTGCCGGAAAAAATTCTCGGGATCACCGGAATCCGGACTGAAACGACACCGAAATAGTGTTGTCGATTGCCAGAATCTTCTTCTCAGTCACAAAATATTCCTTCAGAGGACGTTAAAGTTAACGGCTGACCTAACGGTCTTATGTTAGTCAACTGGGTCAATGAAAGGGGAAGCCAGACACCGAGGTAGCATCTTACTCGGCTAACTGGTCTTACTTAGCAGAGGTATATGGCTGGATCGGTCATCGGACGGTAACGTGTTGACTCGCCATAGCAAAAACCCGGCCGAGTTTTGTTTATATTCAGGGCATCTCTCAGGCCATTTTCAGGAGGATTTTAGCTCCATTTCCTGCAATCCTAACACATACATTTAGCATTCAAACTGGTGCCATTCAACAACAGAGCTTCAAATCATTATCAGCTTTTCAATTCTTGCAACATCTTTGTAATTCAACCACCCAACACCACCAACACTTCCCTGTTTGTTCTTGGTTCATTACAAGCTCCACATCTTCGTTAATTTGTCATCATCTTCATCAAATCCCCTTAAAATTTCTCGAGCAATTTCTGCTGAATCTAAAACCAACCCATCAACAACATCTCGGATCTCAACCACCACCACAAACCCATGAACATCACCACCACTTTCTTATTCTTCTCCATCGCCTAAATCAACAACAACTACCACGAATTTCCATCTCAGATTCAAACCAAAAACCCATTTAATTCTCGGCAGATACCATCAACAACTTCGTCTCTAACCCATCACCAAATCCACAAACCCTGATTCCTTTAAACGCTGGTTGAATTCATCTTCGATTTCTTTTCTCTGTCTTATAAATTTGACAACACCTTCCTCCATGGTCAATTCCATATCAAACCCTAACTTCTGAAATCTTGAATTTCACCTCAAATTCTTTAATTTCTTTATTTTCTAAAGACCCACAATAACATCTCTCATCCCATGTTTTCTTGCTGAGTCCACTACATTGAGCTTCCATTAATGGCATCAACTCGTCTCTCGGTTTCATAAGCAGCAGCCACTGCTTTTGTTTCTCACTTTCAAGAAAATAGAAATGAGAATGATTGAGAAATAATTTCTCGGTTTAGGGTTATATAAGAAGGTTATATGCGATACCCGGTCACCTTTAAGGGCTACCCAGCTAGCAGTACCCTATCCTTTACTAGTTGTCCTACAATACTTCTTCAAAAGAGAGTTTCCTCTTATCCTTGGCTCGACTGCCACTATCGAACGCTGAGAAATGATCTTTATGCCCTTTTTGCTTAAATTGGGTGATTTCTTCTACTTTTCCTCCGTATGACTCAAGAGTACCTAATAACTGAAAACAAGCGTAAAATACAAAATTCACACGAAAAAATAGCAAAGAAAGCATAACTACTACGTAGTAATTAGGTGTTTTAGACACCTATCAAATTTCCCCACACTTATACTTTGCTAGTCCTCGAGCAAATCAAACTAAAACTTACAAATTCAAAGCGTTCCGGCGTCCCAAGCATCCAAATAGCTATGATGACATAGAGTTTCTGCATGCTAGTAATAAGAAGTTAGAAATACTAAAGAACATATTCTCATTCTTAAATGTTGAGTGAGAAATAACCACACCATATGAGAGAATGCGTGTTTGAGAAGCAATCGATAAGCATTTCGCCTCGACTTCTGCCTCACTAAAAAGGGTTTTATGAAATTTCACTCAAAGGACGTACTTTTATGGTTCTCACATGTGTGCAGGTTGGAATGAAGAGAAAAATCCTGCAACACGTTGAATGGTGGGAAGGAAAACTTCCGAAATATTTTAAAAACCCACATCTTTTAACGTTTTGAAAAACCATTTTTCTGACGATCTCTAAGAAAGGAAATCAACCACTATTATCAAGAATGAGATTACTTACTCACCTTCACATCCGGTTTCCAATTATGGTAACACCAGTCTCACGACATCCAATAGAAACGTCTTCCGCTCCTCGTCTTTATTTTCTTGGTCTTCGTCTTCGGCTTCAACTATGATGATAAACACTTGAACTTCGTAATTCCTTGACAATTTGTAACTTTCTTCCTCAAAATCCTTGTCGCTTGAAACTTCCATATAGATTTTCCTTCCCGACGGCTTATTAAATAAAACAAAAATAAATTCTCTTGTCTTTTTTTTTTTTTTTTTTAATAATTTTTTTTGAGACAAGAGAGATAAAATACAAAACAAAGTGAAAATAAAAACAAACCATGGCCTTGGGAAAATTACTTTACCGCTTGATTCTTCACAACTTGTATCGTCTCGAAATCATAAACTTCAATAATTCTCACCTTTTTCTTTTCTTTACTCTTGTAAACAAGTCTTCAACATGTATATGTAAAAAATCCGCTCATTATATGTTGCTTTACTTGGATATGAAATTTACTCTTTTCTTGTTTCGTTGTTTGTAAACCTTGAACTTTTTCAACTTTCGTTGTAGATTTTGATGTGGCTCCCTTGTTGATGATGATGGTGTATCTATGGATCCGTTGTTGTCTCGAGAGAGAATGGTGCTAACTGCAAATCGAACTACAAGAAGGAGGCTTTCATCTATAGACGTCACCCTCATGATTGACAAAATTAGCACTCAAGAGATCAAAGAGTAGTGCTTCTATTGGTGCGAAGTGGGGTAGCTTACCGTTCTACCCGGAATTAACGTACGATGACACACACTCAAAATAAAGCTCTTTCGTTATTTATAAATAAATCTGGTCGGTGCCTCGCATGATATAAATAGGGTAGTCTCCACTAATGATTGATCATCAACTCTAATAATGCATGTCTCCCTGCTCCTAATCTGCATCATCGGCACGATTAATTCCATTATTTAACACTATAACAAGCAATAAATCCAAACATAGTTCCATAACACTTCCAGGTTCAGTTATGTCGGTCAGAATTCTCTATGTAAACATATCTAGAAGTATGATAGTGACTCTAAAATCTCTAAAAGTTGGAGGTTTTTTATGCAATTTGTTTTTAAATAAATGCTTAATCACTCCCCCACACTTAAACCTTACATTGTCCTCAGTGTAATTGAATTGTCCTAGCAAAGTCAAGGTGGGAAATCCTAACATGATATGGAACAAGAAAAAAATAAATAAACAAAACAAAAAGAAAATAAAAAGTAAACGGTAAGAAATACAAAACTTATGGGTTGCCTCCCATTAAGCGCTTGTTTTAAAGTCGACGGCTCGACTTGACTCTTGTAAGATTCACTCCCCATATACTAACAATAGGAAAATTTGGGGATCCACCCATAGTACCTGTTTTGCAAACAATAGCTTCATACAAATATTAGCACAAGAAAACAATAGCTTCCATGGTTTCCTTTTGGAAAACCTACATAGTGTTAGCATCAAGTGTTTCCAATGGTGGATATCGAGAAATAAAATCATCCAAAAATATTTTCGAAGCACATACATTCAAACCAATAAGAGGTAAAAGAGAAGAATCAATATGAAAAGGGTTAGACAAACCTTGCAAAAACTCTTGTATTACGTAATCTTCTTCATCTTTAGCAAATTCAAGTGAATTGCTTACCTCTTGTATATCGTGGTCCTCTATAAAATCTTGCAACCATTCTTCGTTATTTTCTACCTTCACCAAAGTCTCGGCATCATTAAAATCATTGGCCAGTTCAATTGGGTCTTCCACAAAATCAATGAATTTGGTTTCATCCTCTAGCATCATCTCTTCAACATTCTCATCATCGGAATCGGGCCATTCACTAAAATGATTTTCACCGGTATAAATTGTAAGATCTTGTGAGGGTGTTACACCATTTATAACAATAGGTAAGTCACACCCAATCTCCTAGTTTTCAATAGGTGAAGGATCGTTATTATGATCCGGAGTTGGAATAACTTTATCCTTGTTAGAATAATTTTCATAAGGTTCAAAATAATCATCGTAACCCATATAATAACGTTTTTCACGCTCCATTCTTAAAGCTCTTTTAGCTTCAAGAATTTCTTCATCCGATGCTAGGCCTTCATCGATCAATTGATAAAACCTTCTCTCAAGTTCCCTCAAACTAGGTTGCCTTACACCGAAGAGATCACACATATATTTAGAAGCATAACTATCCTCCTACCACCTAGTGATTTTTCACTTACATACCCGTCATAAGGTTGTTGATATGTATGAGAATATCCATAAAGTCTGTATTCTAAGGATGGTTGGAAGTTGACATAATGTTGAGGTTGAAAACCGTATTGATTGTTGCATTATGCTTGCTCTTGTCCACCGTACATGGAAAACTGGTACCTGAAATAAAAATTCTAGAAAACAAAGTTAAAAACAAAAATAAAACGAAAATAAAAACAACTAAAGCTGCTCCGCTGCTCCCCGGCAGCGGCACCAAAATTTGATGCATGTCGTAACCACAACAAATTAATTAATATTTTTCTCACTAATTAACAAGTAATATAACGATAGTAAGGATCGTTCCCACGAGGAGCAAGATGTTTTAGTTGTCTTATAATGTCACAAAAAAGAGGGATTTTAGATTTTATAAAGTAAAAGAACAAACAAAGAAATTAAAAAGATAAAGTTGAAATCAATAAGAGAGATTAGATCAAGGAATCCTTCTTCGTTTCAAGACAATGATTCAAGTTGTGTTCTTTTCCACTTTTTATTAGTCACAGATTATCACCAACCGTAGGTAAAGCATCTAGATCAGTGTTAAACCCCTAAATCCCCAGTATCACCGGATACGGAAGTTCTCGACTACCAAGTTCTATTCATCAAACCACCTAGTAGTAGCTCACTCAAGATGTAATTTAGTTATACGCATTAAGATTTATGAATTTATTAGGTTGATATTAGTAGTTAGACTCTTAGATCAAGTTCTACTTGCTAATGTTGTTTCCACACACAATTGCTCCACGGAATATCTCCGCAAGGTCTCGTGTTTCCTACTTGTGTAAAGAGTCAAGAGACGATTACTTATCCCCTAACTTTCACTAGATTTAGATCAATTAACAAATCAGTTTAGTTGGCCACCTAAACAATCTATCAATCAACCATGAATGTATAAACATTCCTATTAGTAAAAACAAACGATAATCATGTGAAAAACTTCAAAGTAGATTTAAAAACAAAACTCAAAACATGTTAATAACTAAGAATTCATCCTCAATCAATAAGAAAATTAGCTACTCATGTTTTTGAAATTCACACAAATAATTAAAGGGAGAATTTTTAAAGTTCACACAAATAATTAAAAGAAGAATTTTGAAAGCAAGCAAAAACACAAGTGTTGTGTGCGTAGAGGTGTAGAAATGTATAGAGAACTTCTCTATTTATAGGCTTCAATTTTCTTCAACTCTTCTTAGGAATAGAATCCCTTTCCCTTTGTAGGTCTTCTTTCCAAGTCCTTGTCTTTCTCAAATCTTCCATCTTCACTTTCCAAATTCAAGTTCAATTCCTCAAACCCATAGATGAGTCTAGAAAATTCTTCAAAAATTCTGCTACTTTTGGGTTGGCGTTAAAAAGTTCTCGGGATCACAGGAATCCGGACTGAAACGGCACCGGAATAGTGCTGCCGGTCGCCAAAATCTTCTTCTCAGTCATGGAATATTCCGTCAGAGGACGTCAAAGTTAACAGCTGACCTAACGGTCTTATGTTAGTCAACTGAGTCAAAGAAAGGGGAAGTCAGATACCGAGTTAGCATCTTACTCGGCTAACTGGGCTTACTCAGCATAGGTATATGGCTGGATCGGTCATCGTCCGGTAACGAGTTGACTCGCCATAGCAGAAACCCGACCGAGTTTTGTTTATATTCAGGGCATCTCTGAGGCCATTTTCAGACCGATTTTAGCTCCATTTCCTGCAATCCTAACACATATATCTAGTATTCAAACTGGTGCCATTCAACAACAGAGCTTCAAATCATCATCATCTCTTCAACTTCTTGCAACATCTTTGTAATTCAACCATACAGCACCACCAACACTTCCCTGTTTGTTCTTGGTTCATTTCAAGCTCCACATCTTCTTTAATTTGCCATCATATTCATCAGATCCCCTTAAGATTTCTCGATCAATTGCTGTTGAATATAAAACCAACCCATCAACAACATCTCGGATCTCAACCACCACCACAAACCCATGAACATAACCACCACTGTCTTATTCTTCTCCATCACCTAAATCAACAACAACTACCACGAATTTCCATCTCAGATTCAAACCAAAAACCCATTTAATTCTCGGCAGTTACCATCAACATCTTCATCTCTAACCCATCACCAAAGCCACAAACCCTGATTCCTTTAAACCCTGGTTGAATTCATCTTCGATTTCTTTTCTCTGTATCATAAATTTGACAACAACTTCCTCCATGGTCAATTCCATATCAAACCCTAAAATATGAGATCTTGAATTTCACCTCAAATTCTTCAATTTCTTTCTTTTCTAGAGACCCACAGTAACATCTCGCATCCCATGTTTTCTTACTGAGTCCACTACATTGAGCTTCCATTAAAGGCATCAGCTTGTCTCTCGGTTTCATAAGCAGCAGCCGCTGCTTTTGTTTCTCACTTTCAGGCAAATAGAAATGAGAATGATTGAGAAATAATTTCTCGATTTAGGGTTATACAAGCAGGTTATATGCGATACCCGGTCACCTTTAAGGGCTACCCGTTTAGAATCCCCCTAACCTTTACTGGCTATCTTATAATACTTCTTCAAAAGAGAGTTTCCTCTTATCCTTGGTTCGACTGCCACTATCGGACGCTGAGAAATGACCTTTATGCCTTTTTTGCTTAAATTGGGTGATTTCTTCTATTTTTCCTCCGTATGACTCAAGAGTACCTAATAACTCAAAACAAGCGTAAAATATGAAATTCACAAGAAAAAATAGCAAAGAAAGCATAACTACTACATAGTAAATTAGGTGTTTGAGACACCTATCAACTATGAGTAAGCATGTTCTTAGTTCTGTTTCAACTTATCAAATGGGTACTTTTAAGTTCCCAAATAAACTTATCAACAAGCTGACTTCAATTAAAAGAGATTCTTTTGTGAACATCATTCAAATAAGGGCACTAATCCTTTGGCTTGGCTCAAAGTTTGTAAGCCAAAAGATATTGGAGGTCTTGCTTTCAGGGATCTGGAGAATCTCAATCTTGCTTTTACTCACAAAGTTAGCATGGAGAATATACACAGAATATAGTAAATTAATGGTTCAACTAATGAATAGAAAGTACTTCAAGAATGGAGACATCATTCATAGGAAAATTGAATCCAAGAATTGTTCTTATACTTTGAATGGAATCACAAAGGGTTTTCTCATTGTTCGGTAGAACTACTTCATGGAAGTAAATAATGGTAAAAATACAAAAATATGGTTAGATAGATGTATTCCTGGTCTTTCTCATCCTCCGGTGCTAATCAATGAATTATTCAGATTCTATGAAGAAGTGACTGCGCTTATCAACCCTGAAGATAATAATTGGAACATTACTCTTCTAGATCAATTGTTTGATGCCGATACTTCTTCCAGAATTTAAAGAATGTATCTAGATATCACAAAAGAAGACAAAATGATATGGATGCCTTCAAAGGATGGAAAATTCTCTATTAAGATCACTTATAAGAAGCTCACTGAATGTAACAAGGAAGTGAATGTTAATGGAAGGATTATTGAACCTGGTATATGGAAGGCTTTATGGAATACTAACACTTCTCATAGGACAAAACTCTTTATTTGGAAGTGTATCAGAGAAATAAATAAAACAAGAGTAAAGATGGCAGTATACAATTATGATCACGAGACTCGATGTGGATGTTGTGGTTTTGAAGGTGCAACTATGGAACATCTATTGGTGGAATGCAGACATGCTAGATTTGTGTGGAGAGGGGTTAATATTAACATATATGCAGTACGACACAACTGTTCCAACGTATCTGAATGGGTCACTGGATGGTTCACTTGCAATTCTAATACATTAGAAAAATGGTTGTACACTCTTATGATTGGTGCTTGGGTTATTTGGAAGGATAGATGTGACTCCATTTTTCAGGGAGTTTCTCCTAACACTCATAACTCTGTCCACAAAATTAATTATCATTTAGTCTCACCTCTGCATGATTCTAGCATTGTTACTTCCCTTGCAAGTAATTAAAAGCCGTCTCATTGACAACCCCCTTTAACATGCATTTTTAAGATTAACATAGATGCTTCATTTTATTATTTAACTCATAAAACAGGCATATGACTAATCATTCGTGATCACACATGGGATTGTGGAGGGATCAAAGGAAGCTACTCAAATAGAGTATTAAATGTAGCAGAGGGGGAGTGCATGGCATTACGTGAGACGCTTGCTTGGGAAAAAAGAAAGTCTCTAACAAGAATTCACGTTGAAACCAGATGCCAAAGTTGTCATACAATCCATCACAGACAATAGTCCTCTCATTCAGTGGGAAAATAAGAATGTTTTGAAAAAAATTAAATATATTTCTTCATGTTTTAATTTATGTTATTCTTTTTTTTTTTGATTAGTCACGAGGATAATCAAGATGTAGATGAAGTAGCTAAGTCAGTCAAAACTTTTGAATTAAAAATTTGAGTTCCATGATAACTTTAGTGCCGATATTTGTAATTTTCTGGCAGAGGACATCAATATTATCGCAGAAAAAGCAATACAAAATTATTTTTATCAAAAAATAAAAAAAGAAAAAAGCAATCAACCCCATAAATAGCCTTCATATTTTGCTTGGCATAAGATTTGCCATCTTATAATTACTTCTGAGGACTCTGCTTTGCCAACTTTGCTACATTAGCGCCCATATCTCCTTCTTTTCTTCTCGGCGATACTCGAATTTCTGAAACGGATCAGCATCTCTTCCTTGATTGTCCGTTCATAAAGGAAATCTGGTTCTACTTTTCAACGTCTACCGTTCTAAGATGTCCCGGCCCCTCAATTCGTTGGTGGGTTGCCTTAATGGTTTAAATCTTCAGAACTCGGTCATTTATCTGACAAAACCGCTACTCTACTTTGTTTCACCTGGAAATACAGGTGCAGTGTTACTTTGAGAAAATTACACCTCCACCAAATACTCTGATTGCGCAAATAATAAATCATTTTCAGTCCATTCCAGAAACATTGATTCCCGAGAAATCCCCAGTAGTCTCTCAACCATCCCAAAAATTACCCGCAACTCGTCCTTTTGGAGATTTTTTTAAGAGTGGATTGGATACTATATTATCAGATGCGTCTTCTAAAGAAAAAAGCCGCTCTACAGTTGACTTGAAGGAATTTGTTCAACTGGCAGAGGTTTCGGGATGGGCCTCTTCGACTGTTCATGTAGAAGCCCAGTATCTATTATATGCTATTTCATGGCTTGCAGATAATCAGTAGTCCTCAGTTAGCATCGCCACTGATTGCAAACAGTCATCAGACGTCATATAACAACAAAGCTGTCCATAAAGGCAATGCAAATCAATGTTGAAGAATGCCGCCCCTCCTATCTCGGTGTCAGCATATTAACAGAAGATACAATTCAGTAGCGGACTCGTCGCAAAAGAAGCTAGAATCCAAAGATTACAACTTATGTCCAAACATATGCATGATCATATATATATAGTCGCAAGTCAAATAACTTATGCAATAATTTTGACAAACAAGAAATTACTAACATGTTGTGTTATATTTCGTAGTTTAATAAAATTCTCTTTCCATCAAAAAATGGTATAAGTGCTATCAACTCATTGCACTAGTTTTACAATATATGTGATTTTCTAGGTTCTGAAATCCAGTCTTATTACTGGAATGAACACTTATATCATCATTTAATTAAAAGCGACATGTTAACAACGTTTTTACTAAGCACAAACTTTTATTTGAAAAATGAAATACATATTTATGTCTAGACACGGAGCTCAAACATACGCTGCAAGCTAGTGCACAACTGGGCAAATAAGGTAGATATACCAAACTCATCACTTGCAACCAGCCTAAACACCAAACACAAAACATGCCAACAAAAAAATTGAAATCGCGCACACTGCTTGAGGTGTTAAAAGTCATACATGTACGACCTAACGCCATTATTACACGATAATACAAAGCTGGAAAAACTAGATACAAACTTAGATACCAAACATGTAGGTAGAATAACTTGCAAACGTGAAATCATGTAGATACGACTTTCAGAGCTTGAAATATGATAAATTAGAAATTCCATTAAGTCCCTTGTTGAGGTTATGCTGATAATATTCGTCAACGGTGGTGTCTTTGTATACAGGAGGATTGGTTTCTGATAATAGTTCCTTGATTGGACCGCAGAACTTTGATTCCCCAAGGGTGCGGAAGAAACTTCCAACTGATACTCGAGGGCCATCGTGGTTGGCCAGTACTCTATGCTCCACACTTTTATAACGGTCGTTGGACACAATCTGCGAGAAGTGGAAATATACATTGATTTCATTTCAAATCTGGCGATGGCTATGATCAAAATATAAATAAATAAAAGAGAATGATTACTTGCCTGCAACATATCACCAATGTTGACGATGAAAGAGCCAGGAGGAGGAGACAAAGCAAGCCACTGGTTCTGATAATTTATTTGCAGTGCACCAATACTATCGGCTAACGGGCTATCGCCTGACCTTAACAGTAAGGTGATGAAAGTGGGATCAGAATGTTCAGTTGTGCCCATAGTAAGTTTTGGTTGAGGGCATCCTGGATAATAATGGCAAACCATGACGTGACCCTTATCACATTCCATAACTTTATTAAGGTAATCCCTTTTCAAACCTAGACCCTCAGATAGAAACTCCAGCAATTCAGATCCCAACTTAGTTGCATATTTCGAGTATTCAATTGCTGCATCTCTGTACATGTGCAAATTAACTCATTAATTAACTATAGTGCAGAACCAACAGGATTTAAAGAGAGAAAAATGAGCTGAGTTACATATACCTGAGAAGATCCGGAAAATCTTCTGGGTTTGGAAGAACAGGAGCCATGTTACATGAAAAACTATCTCTCCAATTGGCAGATGGTGCCTGGAAAAGATCAAAATTACTGAAATATACCGGCTTTTGACTGACATAACGTCCATAATACTTAGTCTTAACTTCGGTTGTTTGCTCATTAAATAAACGAAACTTTTCAGTCATTTCGTCCATCACATTTTGCGGGAAACCATGATTCACTACTTGAAAGAAACCCCATTTCTCAGATGCATCTCTAATTTGTTCTACTATCATTTTCCGGTGCTCACTGTCGTACTTTTTGTCGCCTCCGAGGTCTATGGTTGGAATTTTGAAGTGGGATCTCGGCTTCTCATTAGCGATAATATCCGCAGGTGGTCGGTGAAATATTCGAGGGAGAATTTGAATTCCTGAATCTATTAGGCCTTTCACACCAGCTTTTGTATCATCGAATGCTATCAGCTCCTTCATTCTATCATAAGCTTCCGATGGATAATTTTCAGTTGAATTGATATCAACGTCGCTGCTAAAATCCTGAATCACCATAATTTCCTGCTCCAATTATTTCACAGGTAAGATCATTTTTTTTTTCTTTTTTTTTTCTCTTTTTCTCCGTAGAGCTCTTGTTCGGTTCGACAGCTTAGCTAGAAGTTGATGACTATATATAATACGAACAGGCATGAGAATGATACCCACGTGATACATACCCATTGAGCTTCGTGGGCTCTCAAATGAGCTAGCGAATTCCCAAACGCCAAATTGTCATTCTTAATTAAGCTGGACTAGCGAGTATAACAGTTACGGGTGAGCATTTGGCGCGAAATCCTTGAAGATCGATTACAAACCAATGTGAAAAGCTTACAGCGGAAGTAACCATAACAAAAACCAAACAAGCTTTATTCTCCATAAATTCTGAAAGTGCTCCTGACCCCGACGGCTATATAAGTAAGTTTTTTTAAAGTGTTTTGGGAAACTACTCAAACTCAGCTGGTAGCCATGGTACACAATTTTTTTTGATTCTCTAAATATTCACCCTCTCATGAACCACACAAACATTACCCTAATTCCAAAAATAGACACACCAACAAAACCATCCCACTTCAGACCTATCAGCCACTGCAATGTCACATACAAAGTCATATCCAAAATCCTATTCAACCGTATACGACCAATCCTATCATTTCTAATAAGTCCTTATCAAAATGCCTTTGTGACACAAAGATCAATACATGATAACATAGCTATTGCAGGAGATTTATTCCACCACATTAAAACATCCGCAAACACCAAAGATCCAAAAATCGTTATGAAATTATATATTGAGAAAGCTTATGATAGCCTGGATTGAGGATTCATCAAAAGAGCCTTTTCTAAACTAGGATTCCCAACCATTTTTGTGGATTACATCATGTTATGTATATCTTCGGTCACCTAGTCAGTCAACATCAATGGAACACCTCATGGTTTCATCTCCCCAAGGAGAGGCATCAGACAAGGAGATCCAATTTCGTCCTATGTATTCATTATTTGTGCAGAAATATTATCAACAAATCTGGGCAACCTAGAAGAAAAAAAGATGATAAGAGGGCTCCGCATTTCACAAAAAGCTCCTCTAATATTACATCTGATGTATGCTGATGATCTCCTCATCCCCTATAAAGCAACTCAAGATAGTACCAGCTACAGAAAATTCTCCATTCCTACAGCATCTCTGCAGGGAAACATATTAATACTGCAAAATCCACAATCATACACCACCCAAACCTACAACCACATAACATAGAATGCCTACAACGATTCTTTAACATGCCAACAGCATCAACACCACCTATATATTCGGGAGTACAGTTCAAACATGGTTGGATGACAAAATGCCTTTCGCCAGCAGGAAGGTTAGTACTTATTAAAACCTCTCTCACACCCATTTCCAACCATCCTATGCAAACATAGTTATTTCCCACACACGTCCACAAACAGATTGATAGAATAGCTAGGAACTTCTTCTGGTGCCATGATTCAACTGTTAGGAAACTCCACCCATTAGATTGGATCAAGCTAAACAAACCAATTTCACAAGGAGGACTAGGCATTAGGAAAAGTAGCTGTCATAATAAAGTTTTGTTCATGAAAATAATCTGGAACATGCACGACAAACCTCATTCCATCTGCACCAAACTATATAACGAGAAATACCTCAACCA
Source organism: Papaver somniferum (assembly GCF_003573695.1). Lineage (NCBI taxonomy): Eukaryota > Viridiplantae > Streptophyta > Magnoliopsida > Ranunculales > Papaveraceae > Papaver > Papaver somniferum. The sequence goes on from NC_039359.1 coordinate 70,181,310, forward strand.
TCAACCTATATTCCAAGGTACCATCCAAGTACCTAGTATCGCCAGTCCTCAATGGAAGCGGATGACAACTGTCGTTCCTTTCTTTAAATAGTTAATCTTTTACCGCGTAGGGAACGGTTTAGGAACGCCTATCCAGGCTAATTGGATACCTCATTATCAAAACATGGATCCTACCCAATGCTATCCTATCCAAACAGTGGAAGATATCATCGACCCTATCATTCATAATTGGAAACATGATCGATTATTCACCCTTCCACCGACAGCAATCCAACATATAATAAACACCCATATCCCAATTGCCAACACCCCAGACAAAATCATTGGCAACTGTATAAATCTGGTAAATATACAACCGCTTATGGATATAATAGTCTAATACAACACGATATCATTTCACTCCAAAACCCCGTTCCACACACCAAATTCCTATGGACTTTACCATGTCCACCAAAAATTCAATTTTTCTTGTGGAAAGCTATCAACGAAGGTCTTCCAACCTAATTCTCTCTATTATACCATGTCAACCTCTCCAATTCCAATCTACTCCCAAGATGTAGCACCGTCCCAGAATCAACAAAACACATGCTTATACACTTCCAAACGACAGTAGACACTTGGAATAGGTTATCCTATCTCATAAAAACTAGTCAACCCAATGGAAATAACCACTCAATTACCGTAACAACACAGGAAACAATAACGCAAATTCAAACTACATCCAATACATCTACTATCACATCCTAGTGTTGTATCCTTTGGTCCTTGTGGACAACCAGAGACGAGCTAGTTTTCAGACAAGCCAATTCTACAACAGAAACCATTCTAACGAGTGCCTTACAACAACAACAAGAATTTGAATGGGAAAAATATTTCAACCCACCAGTACTCCCTGGGGAACAACCAACCAGGATTACTACAAGCAACCTCAAAACAACAATAAAAATTTATGTAGGCTGGACCAGACCAGAACCAGACTGGATAAAGATAAATACTGATGGAGCAGCTAGAGACACCCAGAACTGGAAGGAGCAGGGACTATTCGCAGGTACTCAAATGCCAATACTATAATGGATATTGCACAACCTTTAGGCATAACTGATACCATAACCGCTGAGACATGGGTGATTGTGCTAGCAACCATACAGGCGACGGAAAGACAATGAAACAAAGTGTTGTTCGAAACGGACTCAGAGAAACTCATGAGATTCATACAAACCCCAACTGAAGCTCCGTGGTATATTTCAGAAATGGTTGCAGAAATAAAACAAATAATGAGACAAATCCCATTTTGTGATAACCAGTTCACCTATCGAGAGGGAAATCAAGCAGCAGACAGTCAAGCAAACGAAGCAGCGGACGGAAGCCAAGCAGCAAATTATTCAACTAAAATTTGGGACCGGGATATCCCACCTTGCATCAATCAAATTATATTAAGAGACTCTATGGGTTTCAAATTCCATCGTGTAATAAAAAATTTATTTTATAATGTACTTGCATGCTTCAAAAAAAAGAGGGTCATAACATCTCCTTTTTTCCTCCAAATCAAGTCATTATTATATGGACTTAAGGTATGAGCTATTATTTATAACATACTAGGGTAATAATAGATATACAATAAACGTATGTAATGACTTTTCTTTTTTTCCCTCCAAATAAAAGGATGCGCTGGAGCCTAACTTTTCCCCTCACTAGGCCCTTCCCTGATGTCTAATGCTATATTTCGAGTCTCTTCTGATAGATATCGTATATCTACATTGCTGACGGTTTAAACAATTGAATTGATATTACAAAATATTGATTTATACTGAGATACAATTTAGGTTATATACTTAACCCTCTTACACTACTGGATAATCGTAGTGGCTTAGTGTGGACCATACGAGTAGAGGGGCAGGTCATTACAAATGGTATCAGATCTGACGATGAATCACCTGCCGAGGGTGAGAGTATGCTGGAAAAATTGAGTTAGGTACTAGTCTCATGAGGGGTAAGGAACGTCGGGAATCTGGGATTCCTAACATCGATGTCTGATGGGTTCACTTGATTGAGATGTGAGAATAAATCTCAGTTAAGCGTGCTCGGCCGAGAGTAGTCACAGGATGGATGACCTTTCGGGAAGCTGTTGTTGAATATCCGCAGTAGTGCCTTTAAAAATACTACACTTGTGGATAACTACAATGGGTGAATGGAAACAATATCGATGTTAGTTGGGATACAACTAGGGGAAAATCGCTTGTTCTCGGGTGGGAGAGTATGTTGGGATGTCACGTCAGATACTGGTCTCACAAGAGGCAAGGAACATCTACATTATACCGAGGCCATTCAACAAAATTGGCTCTAGAGTTGCCAGAAAACTCTGCAGTTAAGAGTGCTCAGGATGGAGTAATCCAGGGATGGGTGGCCTCCGTGAAGTTGCTGCTGGATGACCGCAGTGATGCCCGTTGAAAACCCCACACTAGCAGATAACTATATCTAAGTAGGGAAAATATAGATGGAAGGTAGGTTTATTATACTCACACATGAACACCTCACACACTCACATACAAGCACTCACACTATTATCCACCCTCAAGTTCAAGGATCCTTGTAAAGGGAAATTGAACTTCCACGCAAACACGCATACAAGCATTCACAAACAAAAGAAATACACAATATTATAACAGTCCATACACAAAATTGCAAACCATGAAGAGCAGTTGTAAGACCAATTTAGGAAGGTGTATAAGTTGATGATGTAAAAAGTCACATGGAGTATTCGACGTGAAGAACTTTGTCGATCAATAGCACCTGCATTACTTCAACTGACTAAACAAATATATTTCAAGCACTTATTCATGCACCTTTTACGAAGCATTCAATCAAATCTTAATTAGGATTATAGGGAACAACAAGAAAAGATAAAGAACCACATGTTGCATATTCCAAACATATGTAAACTTAGCAACATACTGCATACCCAAACAAATACAGAATCGAAAAAAAGGCTTCAATCTGTATACCAGTACTATCACCAATTCCAATCTCAAAACTTCATCACCAGTTTCATGATTGACACTCGGAAGACAACACACTCACACCTCTCACACAGTGAGGACTATACCAATAAAATATTGAGAGGATGAACTGGAAAGAAATAGTTTAAACATATGATTTATGCATCAAAACTGAACACACACACATACATCAATCTTCATATTATTTTAAGAACACATTCGCTTCACTATCAAATGGGATATCATTAAGCTTGCACCTAACTGAAAAAGCGGGGTCTAACAACCTCACCCAATATTTCGTTTAGGAAATATTTATGAACGAACTCCAATATAATTCCAAGAGAATCAACTAGACAGTCAGACTCAATCAATGGAAATATATCCAAGAGTTGTATCTCCGTTTCACAATGTAATCAACAAATCAAACAGATAGAAATCTGCGATCCTTATTATTACGTGAAAAAAATTGAACGGTACCAAAGACCAATGTTCAAGTGTCAATCAATTTATATAAACAACCAAAGGTTGGATTATCTAATTGATTGAACTATGCACAACTAGTTATATTTCAATTATATAGAAAATATAATGCGGAAAAGAAATAACACAGACACCGGAAATTTTGATAACGAGGAAACCGCAAATGAAGAAAAACCCCGGGACCTAGTCCAGATTTGAACACCACACTGTATTAAGCTGCTACAGACTCTAGCCTACTAAAAGTTAACTTTAGACTGGAATGTATTTTAGCCCTAACCAATCTCACACTGATCAAGTTACAGTCGTGTTCCTTATGCCTCTGAATCCCAGCAGAACTCTACGCACTTGATTCCCTTAGCTGATCTCACCCTCAACTAAGAGTTTCTACGACCAAAAGTCAAAGACTTGATAAACCAATATGTCTCACATAGAAAAGTCTATTGAATATATACATCTGTCTCCCACATAAATACCTATGAGTTTTGTTCCGTCTTTTGATAAATCAAGGTGAACATGAACCAATTGATACACGGACTTATATTCCCGAAGAACAAACTAGTAATATCAATCACTTCACAATAATCTTAATCGTATGGTAGCGAAACAAGATATTGTGGAATCACAAACAATGATACGAAGATGTTTGTGACTACTTTTTATCTTGCCTATCGGAGATTAAATCTCGATCAAATATTAGAGAAGATAGTACTCAATACGATAGAATACAGCAAGATCAGAACACGCAACTACAGAGAAAATAGTTGGGTATGGATTCACAATCCTAATGAAGTCTTTAAGTCGTTAACCTATAATGGTTTTATGAAAAACTTGGTTTAAAGGATAATCGATTATATTCACAACTAGTATCACACAAGAGGTGTAGGGATTAGGTTTTCCAGCTACTAGAGTTCTACCTTATATAGTCTTCAAATCAGGGTTTGCAATCAATGTTACCTTGGTAACAAAGAATTCAATATTCACCGCTAGATGAAAACCTAATTAGACTCAAGCTAATATGTTTCAACCGTTAGATCTAACTTAGTTTGTTACATACAAATGAAAAGTGACTTAATTTAGATACGGGTAACCGTACCTAAACGTGTACACCTTGTTAGATCAATAATAGTTAACTGAATTTAGCCATATGAAAACTTTCATATCAATGTTGTTCATCTTAATCACAATTAGTTCAAATGACTCAAATGAAACTGGTTCTATATTTGTTCAATTGTTTATATTCTCATAGAAGTATACAAGACACAATTCGAGAAAAATTGATTTTGATTCACTCGAATCAATTCATGAACATTATAGCCACGGTTTGTAAAAGATTGCATTAATTCCTTAATTTATAAACGTATTACTTCATGAACAAACTGATTTTAGAACATAACCTACTCAAGTATGCAAACGGGTACGCATACCTAAGTGGGCAGACTTAGTTTGGGTTCTTCAGTATGCGAATGGGTACGCATACCTCCAAACTCAGTTGAATTCCCGTATTTGAACTTACGCCGGTATGCATACTAAGTTCCCGGACTTTCATTAAACCAACCAGTATGCATACGAGTATGCATACTATGGTTCCCGAACTTGGAATAACTTGCAACAGTTAGCATACAAGTACGCATACTGTGCTTTATCAAATCATGGTTAATTGTCCTAAACTCCCATTTCAATCATTGAAACATTCTTAGAAGACGACAATAGCTGTCTCACACAAACTATTAGCTTCAAAGAAATTTTCAAATAATCGATAGATTATTAGGAAACATTTTGAGTAAACACCAAATGACTGTCTCACACAAATCATGTAATATGTTACCAGGAGATTTTCACAATATCATCTTTTGAATTTCGGTAAGAATATAAGATGAACTTGGATAAAGAGAGAGCTTACCAACACATATTTCGAAAAATATGTAAGCGAGTTAAACTCAACTCGAAATATCAAATGTGTATAATCGAAGTCTATATAGCTATACGACTTTTGTCTCAAATAGGATATAGAGTAGATAGACTTTTGAGTGATAGATGAGTTCAAGTCTCCACATACCTTTTGTTGATGAAGTTCCACAAGCTCCCCTTAGTAGTTCTTCGTCTTCAATTGATGAACATCGTGAAGTCTAAAGCTCAACTACACTTTCTATCCTAATCCGAGACTTAGGTATAAGTAGACTAAAAATCAAGACTTATAGTTCTGGCAACTAAACTTGACAAACAAGCTTCAGATAGAAACGCTTGCGAGTTCGATCGAGCAGTGCTCTAACACTAACTAACTCAATATAGTAGAAACAAGCATGATAATATTTGATAATATCATCCATCTATACCAATAGGAGTTGACAAAATAACTAGTAGAAATTCAAACTTAGTTATGATGAAAATAGTTTTTAAAGATGAAACCAATCTTGTTGAAATAGTGATATAGAAATTGAACATATAAGATTAAATATGAATTAACCTGAAGATAAAATAAGATGTTACTAGTAAATATTCGATTTAAAAAGTTCAGGTAGAACAATCAAGTTTACAATGAAAACCAAAATGGAAAACTGGAATCGCCAAGAGCTCATGTGATCATAAAACCAAATTCCAAATCTAAGAATCATAATTAATTTTGTTCTTTGATATAACAACGAGGTCCAGATATGAGAAAAAAATTTCACTTCAAGAACTCCATCAATCTTAGAGAACATTCCATTACCAACTGAATTCAAACCAATTGATGTTTGAGATGCAGAAACTAAACCAAAAACCTAATAAAATTTATGTTTTTAATAAGAAAACTCGAACCAAATTCAAGTGATGTGTCCATTTTCAATTCACACCAGTAGAAAATAAATTAGTGAAGAAAAAAGTGTAGAGAAGATCACTATCGAGAAACAGCAGGAGAAGGATCGATACCCTCTGAGCTTAATACCATGATAAATATCGTGTATGTACATTGCTGACAGTTTAATCAATTTAATTGATAACAGAAATGCTTGATTTAAAATGATATACAATAAAGGTTGTTTAATCAACTCTCTTGCATTGACTCTCACAAACGAGTACCTCGCGTATCATCATACAAGCATTCACGCGATTTAAATAAATGATATTACTCGAATAATCATATGGCATGTATGGTTGTAGAATTCACAATTTCGAGGAATGTATAATTTTTGGGGATTACAAATTCTGAAATTAATGTTTTTTTTTTTGGTAACACGGTTAAAATTCCTAGGGTTTACAGAATTTCCTTATTTTAAAGTCCATGTATTATTTGGAATTACCCTGGAAATCTCAAAATTGTAAAAAACGGATTTTAGGGTTTAAAAAAAGTGGGTCCATAAATCCCTTGATAAGTTTTCCAGCAAATCATAGGGGTCAGGGGTCAAGCTCCGTATAGAGGATTTGCTGGAAAAGTGATTTATGTGGGAAACGTGATTCCAGAGGATTTGGACAACCAAACATACCAAATAAATCCAATGAACCCATAAATCCCATCTTTGAAATTCCACATCCAAACTCACCACTAGAAAATTTGAAACTACTTACTTTATCGATGAAGCAGTTAGTATTTTGTTTATGTTTCATCATTCTACTTAATCTTTTTGGCACCGAAAAGACAATTATAATTAAACTTACTACAGCGCACCGCTACTCCTTAAAATGTTCAGTATTTTATTAGGGTTCACGTTAAATGGATAGAGGAGAGTTAGTGTTTCGTCAATATGTCATTACCCGACTAACAGTTTACCGTGAGTGTTTTAGAACATTTAACCCATTTCACACCTGCTATAATTGTTTTTGTAAAAAAAATAAAAAATTAAAGTATTTTATAACATCATAATTATACATGGTATAACTGTTTTCATGCATGTTATAACTGTTAGATAAGAATCTCAAATCATAATTCTTCATTTTTCCCCTTTTAACCGTTATAAAGGTAAAAACGTTAAAGAAATCGTGTTTTCTCCAGACTAACGCGTTTTTTCCATAAAACATGCTCACATCAAGGATGTCAACAGTACTTATTGAAATGGATATTGATTATTTCGTAACTATTCCAATAAATTTTTACCGGGATACTCGTCATCCGTTAAATTTCAACTGATGTAGAAAGTTTGTTCGGTATCCTTACCACTATAAAGGGTATACGATAATATCATATAATTATCCTTTTCGTTGTTTTATAACGAATATCAGATAAATCATATAATTAGTCGTTCTATTATTTTATAGCATAGGACCAACAAAAAATCAAATAGAATGAATCCAATTCCAATCAGCTAATTTTTGTATTAAACACAAGTCCAATATACTAGTTAGTTATAACTGTATTTGAAATGTTATCAAGTTTACCACCAATTAAACCTAAAAAAATCAAATAAAAGTGAAGAACTCGCTTGATAAATTATGAAAAATTATTAAAAGAAAATGTAAAAGATTAGTTGAGTTTTCCTTTTAAATTGATAATTATCTTTTTAAGTTATTTGTTAGTAAAAATTAGGGATACTTCACCCATCGTATTAGTAAAATTACGATATAACCGTCCCCTTATCAAAACAGATAATTACCCGTTCAGACACATGTTATTCCATATCTGTTCCATGAAAATAAGATATGCATGCCCCCTATCCGTTCCAATAACTTCGGATAACATCCTAAATTTTCGATACGAAGTTGGACGGATACCGGATATTCGGTTATCCAATGACAGCCAACTCACATACGTCCAAACGAGTTAGTCAGGGCCAGTTTCCATGATCCGAGTCGTGACCCATTTTAAAATCTTGATATTATGTATATCTTATCTTTCAGGGAGGATCCATGGACACTCTTATATGCACAATATCATACATGATTTGCGCTATTTTCTCCACAAAACTCAAGCGATAATTAATGAATTTAAATATAATATTTTGATGATACGTTTCTCTAATAAGACACTTGATAGACGCATTTATGTGTCTATTTTAATCTCATTCTCTATATGGTTAGTACTCATTTTCGTACTTATTATGTGTTTTTGGAGAAATAAACTTTTGCAGAAAAATTGGCTCGAAAAGCGATATTTGCACCCCCGGTGAAGTGTTGAAGGCACTCCAGAAATGTGTTATAGGCACCCCAACGAGTTGATAAAAGCACCCTGGAATTTTACTATTTTCATCCCAGAAATTACTATTTGCACCCTAGGATATGTGCTAAAGGCACCCCAACAACGGATAAGGGGAGGCTATATTCTTCTCCGAAATTCAAATTCAAAAAAAGTGGGAAAATATGGGTTTTCACTGGAAAAATTAGGGTCGGAGATTTAGACGAGTCCTAAGGAGATTCAATCGCTGATTTTCATGGGATAGACCTGTTAGAGCATAACAGGGTTGGTATGTGTGTTTGGATTGATTAAATTTGGCTGGATACTAGGTTTGGAGCAAAACAGGGTAGAGAAACTTTCTCGGGTTTTTTTATTTGATTTTTTTGTTGAAATTATGGGTGATTTAAAACATGATAAGATTTCCTGGGATGCGTATCTATCTAATAAAGTTTGGGAGGAATAGGACAGCCCGAAACACGTGAATCAAATCGGCAGAGAGATTATTATCGTGACTTGCACGGAAAGAATAATAAAAAATTACTCGGCTTTTTTAGGGTTTCTGTGGGTTATAAAAGCATGATTCGAGTCCTAGAAGAAGTTATGCAAGTTTAGAATAGTTTGGGGAAGTTTAGAAGACCACAAAGGAAGAATTACAAGTTGTAGGAATTGTTTTTGCTGGTGTAAGAGGAAGAACACAAAGAACAAAGACAAAGCAGAACAACAGTTATATGTTGTTTTCTTTGTAACAGTTAGTTTGTAACACTTATCTGTTGCAAACTTCTGTGTTAGCACTCTCTCCCTTTTAATCAACTTTTGACCTATAAACCATTATTTTGACCAAGTGATTAATATGAGGATTTAAACCCTTTAGCTGATTCGACGGAGGAAGCCATTGTTCCAAAAAAAAAAGTGGTACATTTCTATTTTAATTGATTTTTGCTATTTCTTTTATGATTATTTGCTTTGACTAAAAATTTGATTTAAGGATTTTTATTAAGCAATTGTAATTCTTTTGATAGAGCATGCATAGCCTAGGGTTATTGATGTTCAATGCTTTCGATTTACAATTGTTACTTTGAAAATCTACTTTTGCTACATATTAGAATAACTTTAAACGTAAAGGATTTCATAAATATTGATTAGATTGAACCACTCAATTGGTTACCGGTGGAATCCTGAGTCTCGGTGCTTTTCATAATTTTGATACCAACTTTGTTTTGAGTCTATTAGAATTTGAGTCTAAAGTTCATCTTTCACAAGTCTGGGTTGAACAAACTCTATTACCACTTTTTCTATAACTGTTGAAATCACATCAACCCTATGTTCCTACCAAAATGAGCATGATCCAATATACCAAAGATCTCTATCTACCGATTTTAATTTTGACAGCTAACTTTTACCGACGAATTTTCAAAAGAGTATATGGTGGTGTTATACGTCCTGTATCATGCTCATTTTTAGTAGGAATGTAGTGTGCTATAAGAGTAACGTATAATCAAAATATTAGATATAAATTCATCATCGTTTGAGTTTTGTGGAAGAAATAATACAAATTATGTACGATAGTGTGCATATAAGAGTGTCCATGGACCCTCTTTCCTTATCTTTTGGGGGTTTCTTTAGTTATGTCGAAGGTGATAAATTTTATGAATTTAAGATCTATTGTTATCATTTGGTATGTTTATAATGTCTTTTGATACGATATATCCGACAAAAACATTCACACAGTTTTCAATTTTCATATTTTGTTGGTTTTATTAATTCAATTTATGGCGAGTAAACGGAAAATTAAGAAACTTATACACAAAATTGGTTAAAAGGACCAAAATCAACAATTCCTGGGTGAAAAAGATATTTAGATTTAGATACTGTTTAAATGGACAAAAATGTAAAAATAGCCAGGATGTAAACAGTTTCATCCTACCCATTTTCAAATACTTTTTCTTATTTTTAATTTACATCAGGATGCATCCAGTTTCATCCTTACTATTTTTTAATTTTATGTTAGGATGAATTCAGTTTCATCCTTGCTATTATTTTAGTGTCCATTTCACCCATACTAATTTTTACTCGTCCATTTGAACCATGTTTTAAAAATATTTGGACAAATGACCCATTTTTCGAAATTTATACCTGATCCAAACTAAGGGGCATGCCCATGAGTTTCAACCAAGTAAAAATTCTCGAGGAAGAAGAGAAAACGACAATTGTTTCCCCTTCATTTCCTCTTACTAAAGCTTGGAAATACTGGGAAAAAAAGATACGATCTACGTTAGGCATTAATAATCCCAAAGGAAAAGGAGGCCCAAGTCAGAGTGATTATGTTATTTGAGCAAGGAGTTGAAATGTCCCAATTTTGGGGTGTCGTTAGTGAAAATATCCGAGATTTTCAAAAAAATTAAAATACCCCAGTCTGTTAGGCTTTGCATCCAAGATAGTTAAATGGTCATTTTTACATACATGTGGACTCCTACATTTGAAGAAAAAAAATGATATTTAACCCCAATTCTTATTAAATTGACATTTTCTTCATATAAATAACAAACCCTTAATATTGCGATTTGTATCATGTTTTCGCAACCACTACCATGTTAACCATCAACTCCACCTCCACCACCGCCGGCTCCACACCACCACCACCTCCACCACCACCACCGTCGGCTCCACACCACCACCACCACCACCTCCACCACCACACCACTATTAGAACCACCACCGTCGGCTCCACACCACCACCACCACACCACCACTAGAATAACCACCTCTTCCAGAACCACCACCACCACCACACCACTACTAGAACCACCACTTCCGCTACCACCACCATTGCCACCATTGTCACCACCATAATCAGCTCCCTCACCGCCACCGCCACCACCTCCACCTTGAACCCTAGAACCTAAAATCCTAAACCCTAAATCCTGAAATCTTGAACCCTAAACCCTTAACGGTTATTATTTTCATTTTTTCACATTGTGCCAAATTCATTACTTACCTAGCTTAGATGGATAAATTAACGGATCGGGACATTTTAACTTTTTTTCTGAAAACTTGGGACCTTTTTTCAACCATACCATTGAAGCATTTTGGCTATTTTTCCATGTTATTTTGAGCATGTAATTTAAGTAGGTTTTCCCTGGAATTTTACTAGATCATGGGGGTTTGTCCCTAAGACCCTATAAATAAGACCACTTAGCCTCGAAGCTAAATATCGTCGTTTTTCAGTTTATGAGATTTATTTTCTACCTCTAAGTGGTATTATAATTGGGTGTATGTTCATTGATTACAGGAGACTTTTGTCTCCCTACTTTTGTCTCCCTATTTTAATGCTTTGAAAGAAAATTTCATTTATAGAAAAAGTAGCAGGGCCGTACCAAGCTTTCAAGGGGTGCGTAGGCGAAAACCGAAAATAGGGGCCCTAAAAAAATTGTTGATTGTTTAAAGTAAAAAGACTGATAGTATAAGTATGTTTAAAAAGACAAAAAACAAAAATAGTTCCTCTACATAGAATTGATCTTCCGGGCCTCCTCAATTCAAATTCATCAATGATCGTATCATAATCGATGTTATTCTCCTTCATCGCACTAAAGTCAATGGATTCCGACGACTCTAGCAAAGCATCCCGTATTTCAGGAAGTTGGAATCGCATTGCTTTGACACTCTCTATATGACTTTCCCACCGAGTATCTGACAACGACTTAACGGTAAAAAGATATATACCCATATTAATAATGTCATGTAGATTTAAACATAAACCAAAACAAAATTAAAGAATCCTACGTTGAAATAGATTCTAATCGGTGAACTTACTGAATGTCGAGAGATGAAGAAATAGGTGCTCCGAGAATGATGGAATGTAAATGGATTAGCGAGTTAGGTTTTACTTTTGTATACTAAACAGTCCGATACTAAGTGAGGCTAAAAAATACGATGGTTCTTTAGGGCAAAATAGTGAAGACTTGGGATGACAAGTTTTTTTTTTCCCTATGCCATAGGCGAATACACAACTATAGTATATATAAAAAAAATTACTTTTTGGGGGCCCTGTAATCCGGGGGCCCTAGGAAATTGCCTATGTTTCCTAAGCACTTGGTACGGCCCTGAAAGTAGAATGCTGATCAATTAGAATGAAAGAAAGTTGATCCAGAAAAGAAATCATTTTGAACATTTTGACCGTGATTGTGTTATAGTGTTCTTCATGATTCATGAATCATGATGATTGCGGTAGAGTTCAAGACAAAACTTTAGTTAGGAATGACTATTATTGCTCCCCCATTTCCCATTATATACTGCAAATTAGATTCCGCCGATCAATTCTAGTTTTCCCTGTAACAACCATCATCTGTGCTTTTATTACAAATATTAATATATTATCAAATGGAACTGTATTGTTCTTAGTACAATTTGTATCAAGATCCGGAAATTAAAGAAGAAGTATGGAAGAATCAGAGATAGATTGGGAAGAATTAGACGAATAAGAGGAGAAGATGATAGATAAAATCTGGTTCAGGTGAACGCAGTTAAGAGAAGAAGTTCATTCATTAAGCTTAGCCTATTTCTCTATATAATATAGAATAAATACCACCAATCAGGTACCCTAACATCAACCATTCTAAGACAGACACGCAGCAACATCTCCCAGGTTCACTACACTTTAATGGACCAATGAATCGTAACTATATAGGCACCCAAAATAACGCTCAGGTCACCCTAGGTTCATAACATTACTCCTACCTTAGAAAGTATCCTTGTCCTCAAGGATGAAGTTTGGGTAGTGAGTTTGAATGTTCAATTTTTCCTCCCAAGTGGCCTCCTCAGGAGCAGAATTGGTCCATTGAATGAGCAGTTGTGTATATTCTCTTCTCCTGGTGGTGAATGATCTGGTAGCTAAAACCTTCTCTGGCATCATGATAACTTCTCCTGCATGATCAACTACATGCAATACTGGTGAAGGTATATGGGCCTTGCCAATCTGCTTCTTCAACTGAGAGACATGAAATACAGGGTGGATCCTAGCACTAGAAGGAAAGTCTAACTTGTATACTAATGACCCAACTCTCTGCAAAATAGTGAAAGGTCCATAGTACTTAGCTGATAATTTGAAGTTCTTGCGCAATGAGACTTAAGCTTGTATGTGTGGCTGGAGTTTTAAGTAAACTCTATCTCCCACTTCAAAAGATCTATCAGTCCTTTTCTTGTCAGCAAAGAATTCCATCCTCTCTTGAGCTTTGTGTAGACTCTCCTTAAGCAAGTCCATCATTGCATCTCTTTGCTTTAAATATTTCTCCACTGCTGCAACATAAGTTGAAAAAACGGGGGTCTAACAACACCACCCAATATTTCGCTTAGCAATCTGAATGGACAAACTCGCATATACTTTTAAGAGAATCAACAAGACTCAATTAATTAAGAGTATCTCAACGAGTTTATATCTCTCTCTCTTGATTTGATTTCCTCAAACAGAAACTGCGAGTACTAATCAAATACAAAGAATAACTTGGATGGTACCAAAGACCAATATCCAAGGATCAATCAATGACAATCAACAACCAAAGGTTGGATTACTCTAATTGATGATCTAACGGACAATCTGTATTATTTCAATTATAAAGATAAAACAATATAATGCGGAAACTGAAATAACACAGACACCAGAAATTTTGTTAACGAGGAAACCGCAAATGCAGAAAAACCCCGAGACCTAGTCCAGATTGAACACACATTGTATTAAGCCGCTACAGACACTAGCCTACTCCAAGCTAACTTCGAACTGAACTGTAGTTAAACCCCAATCAGTCTCCCGCTGATCCAAGGTATTGTTGTACTCCATACGCCTCTGATCCCAGCAGGATACTGCGCACTTGATTTCCTTAGCTGATCTCACCCACACCTAAGAGTTGCTACGACCCAAAATCGCAGGCTTTATCAAGAAAAAAAACTGTCTCATACAGACAAGTCTACCAAAGGATCAATTTGTCTCCCACAAAAAAACCCTAAGGTTTTTGTTCCGTCTTTTGATAATAATCAAGGTGAACAGGAACCAATTGATAATCCGGTCTTATATTCCCGAAGAACAACCTAGATAAATCAATCATCTCACCACAATCTTAATCGTATGGTAACGAAACAAGATGTCGCGGAATCACAAACAATGAGACAAAGATGTTTGTGACTACTTTTTATATCTTGCCTATTGGAGATATTAATCTCAAGACAATCAATCAGATTGTACTCGTACAATAGAAGATGCAAGATCAGATCACACAACTACGATAAAAGTAGTGTCGGTCTGGCTTCACAATCCCAATGAAGTCTTTAAGTCGTTAACCTGGTTTTAGAAGAAGAAAACCAAAGGTTAAAGGAGAAACGACTCTAGCACGCAAACTAGTATCACATGTGAGGTGTGGGGATTAGTTTTGCAGAGTTGTTAGATGTCCCCTTATATAGTCTTTCAAATCAGGGTTTTACCTTGGTCCCAAAGCAAACAATATCTACCGTTAGATGAAAACCTGATTTAGATTCAAGCTAATATTTCTCAACCGTTAGATTGAAAACTTAGCTTGTTATACACAAATGAAATGTACGCTTCTAGGTTTGTTAACCGTACCCAAAAGTGTACATTGTTGGTTCAATAATAGTTAACCAAAAGGTTAGCCATATGAGCATTTCATACCAACCATATTCTTCTTCACCATAACTAGTTCAAGTGACTCAAATGAACTAGTTAGAGTGTTGTTCAATTTCAAGGAAATCTTATGTACTACACAAGACACAATTGAAGCAAAGATGATTTGATTCACTTGAATCGGTTCATGAACTTTATAGCCACGGTTTGAAATTTGCATTCCTTAGTATTTATAAGTTTAAGTTCAGAAATCATCTTCAGATATATAACCTTCTTAAGTTCGCACACTAGGTTCGCAGACTTAAGCAACTGGGCAGAGTTTACAAAATCCAGCAGAAAATCTAGGAAAAGACTTTCCGCAGGTTCGCGGACTGGTACTTGATCGTATTTTTATATAGTGGTAAATAGAGTTATCTTTCACTCGAACTTGATGAGATTGAGTTTTAAGGTTGAATTAAAGAAAATAATAAAACTAGAAAAAATATAAAAAATATGAGTAACAAGATGGAGGGACACTGAGACTCAGGATTTCACCAAACAACAATTTTATGCGGTTCAAATATCAATTCTAAACAGTAATAGCTCATAAAAATTCATTAACTCTAATTCATTTCCTAAAGTAGATTTCAAAAATAATGGATGTAAATCTAAAGCATGGGATATCAAAACATCTAAGAAAGCATAACACATCAATTGAAATGACAACCATTCAACGAAAACCATAAATCAATTAAATAACAGTGCAAATAGTCATAATAAAATTAATATAATTACCGCATTCATGAGATTTGGTTTCCTCCGTCGTCTCAGAAATGGGGTCTAGCTCATCATTGCGTAAACACGCTCAAAATATTTGTTCATTGCTTCAAAAATTGTTTACAAAAATAAAATGGAGAGAAAATGATGAAAATCGGGTGTTTAAAACTCTTCCCCTAATCACTCCCTAATCACTCATCCCCCTTCTCTTACATCTCAGGAGCTATTTATAACCCAACAGTAACCACAAATATCTCCAATTACTCCTCAAAATCTTCACAGTGAAGGAATATTATTCTCGGGAATAATTTCTTATTTTTTTCTTTTCTGCACGCATGAATGAGCTGTACAATATCTCCAATTAGTCCTCAAAATCTTCACAGTGAAGGAATATTATTCTCGGGAATAATTTCCTATTTTTTTCTTTTCTGCACGCATGAATGAGCTGTAAAACATCTCTAATTACTCCTCAAAATCTTCACAGTGAAGGAATATTATTCTCGGGAATAATTTCCTTTTTTTTTTCTTTTCTGCACATATATTTCCCACAGTAACACCAACAGTAAGTGAAACGAAAATATATTTGTTTCCTGTTTTAGCTTATCACGCGTCTGTTTAGTGTTGACGTGTTCCAACATGCATATTTCTCGAAATATTTTGATTCTAACTCATGACAGGATAATCTCTCAACGCAGCTCCGAATAGTAAATGTCCTCCGGGTTGCCTTTAACACTTTTTCGAGCCAATTTTTCCAAAATTGTTTATTTCCTAAAAATACATAAAAAAACAATATTAGTACAAAAATCGAGTACCAGCAATACATGAAATTAAGGACAACGTATACACAAAAATGTGTCTATCAAATACCCCCAAACTTATTATTTGCTAGTCCTCGAGCAAAACTAATCTAGAAAATAAAATGACTACACTTAGCACGTGCAGCAAGCCGTGAAACCGCTAGGTGGCCCTAGCGGCGGAGTGTTTACCAGAGGTGTACCCACAAAAACATTACTCTAGACCCTAGCTATCTACGCAGAACCTAGGAAGGCACTAAAGAATCTCCTTGGTTGGCATACAAACATTGACTATAGGAGGAAGTACTCTGATGCGAATTTCCAATTGTTGTACACGAATTTGCACTCAGCATACTATAATTCATATATAAGTGACAGAGCTCTACTCAGATAGTTTCTAGACATCATAACCGGAGTCAACCAATCACATGGAAAGATTAAGAAGATGGATAAAGAGATGGTTAAAAGTGACTGGTGTTTCCCATATCTGTCTGAAGGCCTATGCCAAAGTGGACCTATCCTAATAGACTAAGATACCGGTCTGACTAATATCAACACAAATGGCATATACAAGGGGACCAGTGGTCGATAAACCTAACTCTAGGTCAACACAACTGGCATATACAAGGTCACCAGTGGTCGAATTTATTGAATTTATTCTGGTTGGTCTAATGGTCTGGTCTTTTTTTTTTATGTTGGTATCTCAATTACTCTATTCCACCCTAGCAAAGGTAACAACTTGAATCGTGTGCCCCACCAAATCACTTAAAAAATAAAAACAGAAGGATTAGGATTCAACGAGATATGGCGAAACTACCATGTTTTTTTTTTTAATTCTAACACCTGAGCTCTGTACTTTTATGAATAGACTCTTTAGATGTTTCCATCTAATCAGATTGGTTCCTCAACTCCTACAACCAAAATGTTCCCATCCACTTAGATTGGTTAGTGTCAATCTTAATAAGCATAAATTTCTAGGCTCTGGAGTTTATTTGTTGCAGCTAAGATCTAACAAAAAGTTTCTTCCCCACCCCCAAACTTAAATTTAACATTGTCCTCAATGTTCTAAAGATGAAATGAACAATAAGAAACTATTACCACTTGATGGATGGAAAAAGAAATAAGGAAGGATATTACCGTAAACATGAGTACCTCCAAGGAAATGTTAAATTTAAAGTCTTTATCTAGACATCAAATACCTCAAAAAGGATTTTAACCTTCCAAAGTCATATATCAACAGTCGAAACAATTGTGGGTCCATAAGACCAAATATTGCTGACACCAGTATGAGACAACTGCACTGATTCAGAAAAATGAAAAGAAGGAGCACGTCCTCATCTAAGGTTTCTGTCAAGACAACTGGGTTTATCTACGGCGCATAATTTAACTTCATATGTGTGTCTCGATAAATAGATTCATTCGAAAAACGGGTCTCTAATACCTGGGTTACCTCCTGGACAGTATCAGGAGAATCGGGTTGCGGAGTCTGAAAAGACTCAAGTAATATCTCAGATGTACAAGGCTCGAATACCAAGTTAGGGACTCTAATTAGGGATACGATACAATCACAAGAACCATCACTATCCCCGAACTTAGGGTTCACAGACAAACCTCTAACTATTTCTTGAATTTCCGGATCTTCAGAGTACTTAAAATACTCAAGAGATTCTTCTAGTTCTCTACTCCCAAACTTAGGGTCATAATTATTCTCAGAAAAACCTAAAACTGTTGCCTGAATTTCTGGGTCCATAGAATCTTTAAAATACTCAAGAGCTTCTTCTAAAGATTGATCACATATCTGATCTAAGAGAATGGTTTCCTCAAAATCATCTAAAGAATCTACCAGTAAAGTATCAAGCCAATTATCCTGAACCAAATCCTGAACTAAAGTGCTAATCATATTCACTTCTTCTAAATCATCATTCCCAGAAGGTTTTCTAGTAACATTAAAGACATTTAGTTCAGTGGTCATATTACCAAAGGATATGTTCATAAGCCCAGTCCTACAGTTGATGACAACGTTAGCTGTGGCTAAAAATGGGCGACCTAAAATCACTGGGATTTGACGACTTGGGTCCTGAACAGGCTGGGTGTCTAGAACAACGAAATCCAAAAGATAAATAAACTTATCGACCTCAATCAGAACATCCTCTATGACATCACGAGGGACTTTGACAGACCTATCAGCTAATTGTAGTGTCATTTTAGTCGGTTTCAACTTACCAAGACCTAGCTGGGTGTATACATGATACGGGAGTAAGTTAACACTAGATCCTAAGTCAAGTAAAGCTTTATCGACCATGTGATTACCAATCGCACAACATATGGTGGGGCATCCAGGATCCTTATACTTAGGGGGTGTTTGGTTCAGAAGAATGGAACTTACCTGACCAGCTAAAAAAACTTTCTTATGGACATTAAGCTTACGCTTTCGTGTACAAAGATCTTTAAGGAACTTGGCATAAGCAGGCATCTGCCTAATTGCTTCTAATAGCGGAATATTGATGTTCACCTGCTTAAATGTTTCCATTATCTCGTTGAAAGTCGACTCCTTCTTTGTTGGGGCTAACAATTGTGGATACGGGGCTCTAGGCACAAAGGTAGACCTATCAGGAATTTCTTGGGAATCCTTAGAGACTGTTTCAGTTTCCTCGTCTACGGGATCCTCTTGGGAAGTAGAAGGTGGAACTACAATATGTCCACTAGGCATGGATACCTTATTGTCTACCGTTTTACCACTCCTAAGGGTTGTTATCGATTTCACATGGTTTGATGATTTCTCACCAGCTAAAGATATTTGATGGACTCCCCTAGGGTTGAGTTGTGGTTGACTAGGGAACTTTCCTTTTTCTCTCAATGTCTCATTTATCTGACTAACCTGGGTTTTCAACTCGGAAACAGCCTGAGAGTTAGCCTGACCTATTCTCTTATTTTCTTCTAAACCTTGAGAAACAGATTGCTGAAACTGCACAGTGTTACGAGTTAACAAAGCAAGAGACTCTTCTAAACTCATAATCTTCTTATCCGAAGGGTTTTGAAACTGTGCCGGAGTTGAAGGATTCTTAGTATAGCCAAAACCTGTGGGAACCTGAGCATTACTAGACTGACCTTGATTCTGGCCCTGTACCAAGAAAGGTTTGGATGGTTTCTCCATCCATGGTTATAGGTTTCTGAATATGGGTCAAACTTCTGTTGGTTATCAAACCTAGTGTTGTTATAAAGAGCATTGTCTTGCTCTTCAACAGCATGGCCTTCCCCAAAAGGCTCATTTCTTCCACTACTACCACTAGAATGACCTAATTCTAAGGCTTCTAACCTTTTGGCTATAGCTGCTATTTTGGCATCTGACTCATAAGATCCTTCTACCCTATTAACATTTCCTCTACTTAGAAGAATTTTTTTCTGGTATTCCCTACTATTTTCCCATTGTTGGGTCTTATCGGCGATTTCATTCAAAATGTCATCGCTCCATCAACAGTTTTATTTTCAAACCCACCTGTGCATAATGACTCAACCATGGTTGTTGTTGAATAATCTAAACCCTCGTAGAGGATCTGAACTAACCTAACCTTCTCCAAACCATGGTGAGGACATTGAGATATCAAGTCATTGAACCTTTCTAAGTACCTATATAAAGATTCTCCCTCTTGTTGGGCAAAAGTACATATTTGTGTCCTAACAGACGATGTTTTATGCCTTGGAAAAAACTTATGTATAAAGGCAGAAGTAAGTTGGTCATAGGTTTCAATTGATTCAGAGTCCAAACTATACAACCAAGATTTGGCTTTATCTTTTAAGGAAAAGGGGAATAACTTAAGTTTCAACGCATCATCACTTAGGTTTTTAATTTTCAGAGTACTACAAACTTCCTCAAATTCCCTACATGAAAATAAGGGTTCTCATTATCCTTCCCTAAAAACATTGGGAGCATCTGTAAAGTCCCAGGTTTCAGTTCATAATTTGCCTCGATTTCAGCTAACCTGATACAAGACGGTCGAGAGGTCCTAGTTGGGTTTAGCAAAGCTTTCAAAGTTGCCATTTCTGGCACTACCAAAGGACTAGGAGTACTTTCCTCACGAAGAGACAGATTCTCAAAACTGAAGTTTCCAAAAACGGGGCTCTCAAAAGAAGAGTCTTCGAGCTCCCCGTCTTCACAAGAAGAACTACTAGGTTTTTCACTAATCAAACAACCTAGAGTATTTCTTTTCCAAGCCCGTTTAAAAACTTCGGGGCATACACTAGAAAAGCAAAATCAAAAAGAAAAGCCCTAAAAAGGAAGGGATGTTATATGCAAACACAAACAAGGTTGACTCCACCACAGCAAACCTACTGATTTCTAGCAAACAAAAAGCATGATGGATCCACTTAGATTGTTTCTAGACCAACTTCTAATCCTTCGAACGGGAATTCGTTACAATTTAAGCAAACCCCTCCGGAATCAATCCGAGTTAAAGTAAGTTGAATAGAGGCGAGGGAAGTTCGGTGGAGCTTTGATACCCAAGGCCTCACCGGTATTACAAGGCGGCGCAGTCACGCATTCAACTTACAGTAACCGTCAAGAACTTCGAAGTATGCTTAAAAGAGTAACTAATATCTTTCGAATGACTTTCCTGTTAAGCTCGTTACCCTATCGGTCTCGTTCTAGTCAAAATTTTAGGCTTAGGTTCGCGTTTGGTGTCGTTTTCCTAAGGCAGGCAAGAAGAGAACGGTGATGAAATCCGAACCTTTATCTTGTATGGACAGTCCTTTCCCTTTACTAGGAAATTAAAGCAGTCGTTTTCAAGTCCTCAACATATATGCATACGAAGGAAGACAGTAACTGGCTGACAGGGGATTCGCGAGTGTTTCGACAAACTTACCTCCCGTACCAGACGGGGGATGAACCTTTGTAGTCGACTCGGGCCACGACTCCTATGTCATATACGAACCCGAGGGGCCGTGGTGATATCATAATCACCGTCCTTCTCTGCAAACAGTTTATATTTAGACTACCCTTCCGTAGGATTTAAAAATAATGTCCCAAAATTTAAAGTCCAAAGTCCAAAAATATAAAGTGCAAAAGAAAAAGAAAGTCTAAAAAAAATAAAAATGTCCCTCTTTTTTTTTTTCTTTCTCTGTTTTTTTTATAAAAAAAAATAATATTTTCTTTCGCTCCTTTCGCTTTGCCTTTTACTCCAGTCTTTAAGTATTCACCAAAAGCTTTGGCAAAATTTTCTTTCGCTCCAAATTCCAAAATCTGAAAGAACAAGACAAAAACCCAAAAACGCAAAGAAGAACAAATAAAAAAAAAACCTAAAAAAAAATATAAAAACTCTAGCCTAAAGACAAGTCCGCGTCGGCGGCACCAAAAATTGATCGTATTTTTATATAGTGGTAAATAGAGTTTTCGTTCACTCGAACTTGATGAGATTGAGTTTTAAGGTTGAATTAAAGAAATTAATAAAACTAGCAAAAATATAAAAAATATGAGTAACAAGATGGAGGGACACTGAGACTCAGGATTTCACCAAACAACAATTTTATGCGGTTCAAATATCAATTCTAAACAATAATATCTCATAAAAATTCATTAACTCTAATTCATTTCCTAAAGTAGATTTCAAAAATAATGGATGTAAATCTAAAGCATGGGATATAAAAACATCTAAGAAAGCATAACCCATGAATTGAAATGACAACCATTCAACGAAAACCGTAAATCAATTAAATAACACTGAAAATAGTCATAATAAAATTAATATAACTACCGCATTCATGAGATTTGGTTTCCTCCATTGTCCCAGAAATGGGGTCTAGCTCATCATTGTGTAAACACGCTCAAAATATTTGTTCATTGCTTCAAAAATTGTTTAAAAAGATAAAATGGAGAGAAAATGATGAAAATCGGGTTTTTAAAACTCTTCCCGTAATCACTTCCTAATCACTCATCCCCCTTCTCTTACATCTCAAGAGCTATGTATAACCCAGCAGTAACCACAAATATCTCCAATTACTCCTCAAAATCTTCACAGTGAAGGAATATTATTCTTGGAAATAATTTCCTATTTTTTTTATTTTCTGCACGCATGAATGAGCTGTAAAATATCTCCAATTACTCCTCAAAATCTTCACAGTGAAGGAAGATTATTCTCGGGAATAATTTCCTATTTTTTTATTTTCTGCACGCATGAATGAGCTATAAAATATCTCCAATTACTCCTCAAAATCTTCACCGTGAAGGAATATTATTCTCGGGAATAATTTCCTATTTTTTTATTTTCTGCACGTATATTTCCCACAGTAACACCAACGGTAAGTGAAACGAAAATATATTTGTTCCCTGTTTTAGCTTATCACGCGTCTGTTTAGTGTTGACGTGTTCCAACATGCATATTTCTCGAAATATATTGATTCTAACTCGTGACATGATAATCTCTCAACGCATATTTCCGAATAGTAAATGTCCTCCGAGTTGCCTTTAACACTTTTTCGAGCCAATTTTTCCGAAAATGTTTATTTCCTAAAAATACATAAAAACACAATATTAGTACAAAAATCGAGTACCAGCAATACATGAAATTAAGGACAACGTATACAAAAAAAATGTGTCTATCAGTACTCACGTAACAAGTTTGTCAACTCCAGCAGAATTTCTCGGGATGAGAAGTTCGGCAGTTCGCGGACTGAGTTCGCGGACTTGGCGACAAGCTATTCTTCCGGTTTCTCTTGATCAACAAAGTTCGCAAACTTTGGTTCAAGGAATAGGACTTATGCACATATGTGTTTCCACAAAAATACTTATGTCCATAATTGGTTATGTAATCTAAACTCTCATTCCAACCATTGGAACATTCTTAGAGGACGTTATATAGTTGTTGCACCATTTCTCGTCAAAGCAATTTTCAAAGTGATTGAAACATATCATGACTTTCGTTACTAGGAAAAGATAAACATGGTCGAAACGAAACGCTTACCAACACATATTTCGAGATATAGATAGGCGAGGTATACTCGGGTCGAAATACAAAATGTGTATAATCTAAGTCTATATATAACATACAACTTTTTGTCTCAAGAAGTAGGAGATAGAGTAGATAGACTTTTGAGTGACAGATAAGTTCAAGTCTTCACATACCTTTTTGTCGAGAAGTTCCACCGGTTCCTTGAGTAGTTCTTCTTCTTGTATGATGAATGTCCATGAAGTCCTTGAGATCAATGACACTTTCTATCCTATTCCGAGACTTAGCTATAGTAGACTAGAAATCAAGACTTATAGTTTTGATTACTAACATTGACAAACATGCTTGAGATAGCAACGCATGCGAGTTCGACCGAGCAATGCTCTAACAGTCTCCCCCTTTGTCAATTTTAGTGACAAAACTTTCAATACATATGGAATACAAAAAAGATAAAGAAACTTTAGTAGCTCCTATTCCACATGTCTAATCTTCAACATTCCTCGAAATCTTCGTCACTTCCAAGTACTCCAATGATCCCAAAGGTTGTAAGTTTAGCATCACCGTTGTTGAAGATCCGTAGCTATAACAATGAGAAAGCATCGGTATCGATCATTGTTATACAGTGTTATAGTATTACTACACAGTGTCAAAGTACAATTGTATCAAAACTTCAACAATAATACTATGGTGATATGTATCACTCCCCCTTAGTCAATACTCCATCTCACATGAAAACCATTCCCCCTTACACAATGATCCGAAAACCATATGTATTTGTAGTGTGAAATACATATTAATTCTCCCCCTTTTTGTCAATAAAATTGGCAAAGGTACAAGAACGGGATCATAATAAAATTTCCGTAAGAGACATTTCATGACTAAAAGAAAAAAATACATACCATCTAATTTAAATGCAATCATATAGCCGAAGCTAATAGCATTCATCAAGGAGTTTAAAAGATACAACATAACCTCTTTAAAATTCCACAGACGCATACCCCTCAAGATATGACCATTAAGCACAAGTTCAAAAGAACTCTTCCCCATTTGATGTCATTCCCAAGGGAACAACAAGAGGGACCTTAATTTCAAAAGAAAAGAAGGATTTTTATTGGACACTAAAAACCATGACAATGATTTTCTATATCCAAAATCTCAATCAAATTAATCACAAGTAAACCCATGATTAATTTAATCCGAATACACAATAAAATTAAACACAAAAGTGATTAACTTAATTTATTATGATCGACATAAGAGAACTTACGGAGCATACGACTAACATACCCATCAAAAAATGAATAGTATTGTCGTTCATATACTCAACATAAGAGGAATCTTACGGAGTAAGAAAATACTCAACTAGATTAATTACAAGAGAACCCATAATTAATCTAATTGGAATACACGATCAAACTAATTACAAAAATAATCAATTTAATTGTCATTTTCTTTGCTCGACATAAAAAGACTTATGGAGCAATGACTAAATAACCAAACAAGATGATTAATTTAGTTCAAGAATGCTCAACATAAAGTACCTTACGGAACAACCAACAAAGCTAATCAAAAAATAATCAACTTGGTTATATCGTGCTCAACATAACACACATTACGGAGCCTCACAGTATTACATAAAATGGATCAGTGAAGATCAATATTGTGGAATACACAAGGATTCATTCTATCTTCCATCAATATTTTCATAACGATTTTTAATAGACATAATCCTTGAACACAAAAGATTTTAACCTATCTTCCATCAAAGAATTGACAATATAGGCTTAACTTTTGTATATGTCAAAAGTCTATTCATCCTTAAATCAATACATGAATACCGATCATGAACGACTTTACTTTTGACAAAATATGGGACAACATAGTTCACGGACGTAAACACCAATATCCCATAAAAAATTGCAATATAACAAATCATAAAGATTAAATACTGCAAACCATCATCCTCCAAATATTTTTAGAATTTAATATCAATAAACCTAAAAAAAAAAGATGAAAAGTAATAGATATGTAGTCACAATCATTGATATTCAAGCACTAGTTATTCTTCCAACTAAACCAAAAAGAATACATACTAGGCAACAATATCTTTGAGAAATTCCTTATCATTCCCGAACTCCTTGTCGTCAACAGCCATTGGAATATAAGGTTCGTGGAGGATGGAGTAAATACCAAAAAACCGTCTTGGCTGATGATGTCGAACCAGGGCCTTCTGAATTTCCAAAGATCTTAAAACGCAAGCCTTTATTTCACTAATCTCCTTTCTTACTTCCTTCAACTCATCAAGAACATCGGAAAAATTATGAGAGTTAGAAGGGACATCCCTTGGATTTCTTGTATTCCTCCTCTTTCTTTTCTAGGAAGGAGTTACTGGAGATTTCTCTTTTTCCTTGAATGATGCCTTCACAATCATATTGACATATTTTCCATCCAAAGACATGATGCTTAGAGAACAATTATAAACAACTGGTTTTTTGTGAGTGGAATTCACAATCTCATTAAGCACTCTTAAGATATAAAAGATATCGGAGAGGAAAATGGAATGTAGGGTTCGCAACCTTTAAACAAGTTCGTGGACGCCCAATTCTAAACCCTATAAAGAGTAGAATTGTCGATAATAACCCTTTACTTTATTTGATAGACAGGAAAAACAAACCTAAGAAAAAAACCTTTCCCAAAGCCTGAGCGGTACACAATCTTATCTCTTTTTGATCAGGCACATGAGACAAGATTTACCAAAAAACAAAATTAATTTGTGCTGTGGTGAACAACAATTTGTCCACCGTTTTCCTCTTGAGATGAATCCTTAGACTTCTGTCTATCAAAGCGATTTGACCATACCTTCTTCTTAATGGTCTTATTTTGTATTTGGAAACCAACTTCTTAGACGAAGATAGTATCCTACATACCTCAGCAGTCTTCTGAGCAAGTTTAAGATTCCTTGCCAATCGATTTGATCTTCGTTGAAGTTTGTTGGCGTGCCTTACTTGATGTTTGTACTTGTAACATCTTTATAGTTCATGACCCTTCTGAGAACAAAACGAGCACGTTAAACTTGGATAGTTTTCAGGCATCTGTGGTGTGAAATCAACCAGACACATAGTAGATATTGAAACATTACAACCAGAGTTTCCAAAGGATGGGTCAATTGATTCTTCCATATTGATTAGATTCTCTTCTTCATCTAAACCTTCAAGGTTGATATATGTATTGCTACAATTATCAAAATTAATGTTTTCACATAGAAGACCAACACTTGATTTCCTATCTTCATCTGAATCACAGATATCGGGTATCTCATCAAGTGTTACAGCAAGACCTTTGTTCCCAGTGTATTTTCTACGATTTGGGCACTCGTTTGCAAAATAACCTAAACCTTTAGACTTAAAGCACTGTGGCATATCCTCGTCATCATCCTCATCAGCATCCCTGTTTTTTAGGAGGGACACGATTGTGAGGTTTATCTGAATACCTAGTTTGTCTCTTGAAAACCGTTTACTTCTCTTCAATAGAAGATCCCTAAACTGTCTTGTGATCAAGGACACTGATTTATCAAGATCTTCATCCGAAAAATCACCCTCAGACTGATCATCCTCAGAAACATAAACACTTTTACTTTTATCAAATAACTTAGTGTTCTCCTGTGCTTTAAAGGCAACATCCTTTCCGATTTTGGATGTATGCTCATGATCAAAGATCTTTAGCTCTCCAACCAATGTATTTCTGGAAATATTATCAAGATTATTTCCCTCAACGATGGCATGCTTCTTAGACTCGTATCTAGATGGCAGTGATCTGAGAATTTTCATCACAATGTCCTTTTCAGGAATGGTCTTACCCAATGCAAAAGATGCATTAACAATTTCAGACACTTTGTGATTAAACTCATCAAATGTATCTTTATCTGCCATACGAAGGTTCTCCCAATTGAAATTAAGGTTTTGAAGCCTATCTTCCTTTTCACTGGAGTTACCTTCAAATACGGTTTCTAATATATCCCAAGCATCTTTAGACCTAGTGCAATTTGACACATGGTGTTGAAGATTTGGGGTAGTGGCATGTACGATGGTATTCAAACCGTCATAGTTTTTCTTTGCAGCAAGTATCTCGGCAGGATTATATTCACCAATATTCTTGGGAATGTTTACATCTCCAACTGCCACAACGGAAGCATCATAGCCATTAACAACATATACCCACGATTGAAAATCACGCGCTTGAAGAAAAGCTCGCATAGCAATTTTCCACCATAAGTAATTAGAGCCATCGAAGACTGGTGGTACGTTAATAGAGATAGCACCTCTGTCCATAGAGTCAGATCGCTACAAACACAGACTTTTGAGGTCTTGAACGTGTTTGCCTGCTCTGTTACCAATTGAAAAGGCGGGGGTCTAGGAACACCACCCAATATTTCGCTTAGCAATCTATATGGACAAACTCGAATATACTTTTAAGAGAATCAACACTACTCAATCAATTAAGAGTATATCAACGAGTTTATATCTCTCTCTCTCTCTCTTGATTTGATTTATTTAAACAGAAACTGCGAGTACTAATCAAATACAAGGAATAACTTGGATGGTACCAAAGACCAATATCCAAGGATCAATCAATGAAGATCAACAACCAAAGGTTGGATTACTCTAATTGATGATCTAACGCACAACCTGTATTTCAATTATAAAGATAAAACAATATAATGTGGAAACTGAAATAACACAAACACCATAAATTTTGTTAACGAGGAAACCGCAAATGCAGAAAAACCACGGGACCTAGTCCATATTGAACACACATTGTATTAAGCCGCTACAGACACTAGCCTACTCCAAGCTAACTTCGGACTGGACTGTAGTTGGACCCCAATCAGTCTCCCACTGATCCAAGGTACAGTTGTTCTCCCTACGCCTCTGATCCCAGCAGGATACTGCGCACTTGATCCCCTTAGCTGATCTCACCCACAACTAAGAGTTGCTACGACCCAAAATCGCAGGCTTTAACAATTAACAAAGCTGTCTCACACAGACAAGTCTATCAAAGGATCAATCTGTCTCCCTCAGAGAAACACTAAAGTTTTTGTTCCGTCTTTTGATAATAATAAAGGTGAATAGGAACTAATTGATAATCCGGTCTTATATTCCCAAAGAACAGCCTAGATAAATCAATCACCTCACAACAATCTTAATCGTATGGTAGCGAAACAAGATGTTGCGGAATCACAAACAATGAGATGAAGATGTTTGTGACTACTTTTTATATATTTCCTATCGGAGATATTAATCTCAAGCCAATCAATCTGATTGTACTCGTACGATATAAGGTGCAAGATCAGATCACACAACTACGAAAAAAGTAGTATAGGTCTCGCTTCACAATCACAATGAAATCTTTAAGTCGTTAACCTGGTTTTAGAAGAAGAAAAACAAAGTTTAACGGAGAAACGACTCTAACATGCAAACTAGTATCACAAGTGAGGTGTGTTGATAGATGTCCCCTTATATAGTCTTTCAAATCAGAGTTTCGACTTGGTCACAAAGCAAACAATATCCACCGTTATATGAAAACCTGATTTAGATTCAAGCTAATATTTCTCAACCGTTAAATGGAAAACTTAGCTTGTTATATACAAATGAAATGTACGCTTCTAGGTTTGTTAACCGTACCCAAACGTGTACATTATTGGTTCAACAATAGTTAACCAAAAGATTAGCCAGATGAGCATTTCATACCAACCATATTCTTCTTCACCATAACTAGTTCAAGTGACTCAAATAAACTAGTTAGAGAGTTGTTCAATTGCAAGGAAATCTTATGTACTACACAAGACACAATTGAAGCAAACATGATTTGATTCACTTGAATCGGTTCATGAACTTTATAGGCACAGTTTGCAATTTGCATTCCTTAGTATTTATAAATTTAAGTTCAGAAATCATCTTCAGATATATAACCTTCTTAAGTTCACACACTAGGTTCGCGGACTTAAGCAATCGGGCAGAGTTTACAAACTCCAGAAGAAAATCTCGGCAAAGACTTTCCGTCGGTTCGCGGACTGGGTTCGCGGACTGGTACTCACGTAATAAGTTTGTCAACTCCAGCCGAATTTCTCGGGATGAGAAGTTCGACAGTTCGCGGACTGAGGTCGCGGACTTGGCAACAAGCCATTCTTCCGCTTTCTCTTGATCAACAAAGTTCGCAAACTTTGGTTCAAGGAATAGGTCTTATGCACATATGTGTTTCCACAACAATACTTATGTCCATCATTGGTTATGTAATCTAAACTCTCATTCCAACCATTGAAACATTCTTAGAGTTCGTTATACAGTTGTTACACCATTTCTTGTCAAAGCAATTTTCAAAGTGATTGAAACATATCATGACTTTCGTCACTAGGTAAAGATAAACATGGTCGAAGCGAAAAGCTTACCAACACATATTTCGAGATATAGATAGGCGAGTTACACTCGGATCGCAATACCAAATGTGTATATTCTAAGTCTATATATAGCATACGACTTTTTGTCTCAAGAAGTAGGAGATAGAGTAGATAGACTTTTGAGTGACAGATAAGTTCAAGTCTTCACATACCTTTTTGTCGAGAAGTTCCACCGGTTCCTTGGGTAGTTCTTCTTCTTGTATGATGAATCGCCATGAAGTCCTTGAGCTCAACTACACTTTCTATCCTAGTCCGAGACTTAGCTATAGTAGACTAGAAATCAAGACTTATAGTTTTGATCACTAACATTGAAAAACATGCTTGAGATAGCAACGCATGCGAGTTAGACCGAGCAATGCTCTAACATAACTGACTGCTGTGGTTGGGAATGCCATATGAGGGGTGTTGTATCCATAAATGGCCTTGAAAAGTGTCATCTTAAAGCTTGTGTAATAGCCTGTGTTGTACCACCATTCTTCTAGTGCAAGCCACTTGAACCACTTGTTAGGTTGATGCCCTGTTACACATATCAAGTAATTTTCTAGACATACATTCACCCTTTCAGTCTGTCCATCAGTTTGGGGGTGGTAAGCTATACTCAGATTCAGGCTTGTACCCAGAGTTTTGAACAGATCTTGCCAGAAATTGCTGGTAAACACCTTATCTCTGTCTGAAATTCAATGGAAGAAGGAAGTCCATGTAGCTTGAAAACTTGACCCAAATAAGCCTTATCCATTGTGGATGCTGTGTAAGGGTGTTGCAACCCTATAAAATGGCTATATTTGGTGAGCCTGTTCACCACCACCATAATGACACTTATCTTCTCACTAACAGGTAACCCCTCTATGAAATCCATAGTCACATGTTGCCAAGCTTGCTCTGGAATGGGAAGTGGTTGAAGCAAGCAATTTGGATATTGATGATCATTCTTGTTCCTTTGGCAGACATCACATGAGGATACAAATGATATAACATCTTTTTTCAAGCCAGGCCAGTAAAAATACCTCTTTGCCCTAACATAAGAAGCTTGTATGCTTCACTATCCACCAACTGTAGAAGTATATATGGACTCCAAAATGGTGCTTCTGACGTGGTTGTTATTCCCCACATAAATCTTGTACTTGTACCTCAATACTTCTTATTTTACTGAAAATTTACCATTGTCAATAGATGATGCAGGGGTCGGATCAATGAGCTGTTACGCCTTGGTATCTTGAGCATAACTGGAGAGGATATCAAGATTCTAATTGGGCTTGGAGAGTGCTAGAGAGATACATGCAGCATTGTCCTGTGGCCTTCTAGAGAGTGCATCAAACATTACATTATTTGTTCCATTTTTGTACTTGATCTCATAATCAAGGACAAGCAGCTTCATTAACCACCTCTGCTGAAGTACAATTGTAATCTTCTGATCCAAATAGTACTTGATACTTTGATGATCTGTTTGTATGATAAACTTGCCAACTTGTAAGTATTGCCTCCATTTGGTGACATCCATAACTACAGCAAGAAACTCCTTCTCATATACTGATAATGCTCTTGCTCTTGGCCCCAACCCTTTGCTGAAAAAAGCAATTGGTTTCCCTTCTTGGGTCAACTCAGCTCACGCATAAGAATCACTAGCATCAGTCTCAACAGTAAACTGCTTTGAAAAGTCTGACAAGGCTAGTACTAGTGTGTTAGTCATGGCTTCTTTGAGTTGTTCAAAGGCTTTTGTGGATGACTCACTCCATATATAAGAAGGAGTTCTTCTTCAAAAGCTCAGTGAGTGGTCTGTTAATTGCTCCATATCCTTGCAAAAATTTCCTGTAATATCCAGTGAGCCCAAGGAACCCCCTTATGTATTTAATATTAGTTGGTGTATGCCATTCTTTCATGCATGCAATCTTGGTTGGATCAGCTTTGATTCCTTCTGCAGTGATAATGTGACCAAGGTATTCTAGCTTTGTTTGTCCAAAAAAACATTTAGATACCTTTGCAAATAGCTTGTGGGATCTGAACAAGGAAAAATTAATTTGGAGGTGCTTCAAGTGCTCTTGTAGGGAAGAACTATAAACCAAAATACCATCAAAGAAGACCAGAATGAACTTCCTCGAATGTTATTGAAAAACCTCATTCATGAGAGCCTGGAAGGTTGCAGGAGCATTTGTTAGTCCAAAAGGAATTACCTTAAACTCATAATGTCCTTGGTGAGTTCTAAATGCTGTTTTGTGAATATCTTCCACATGAACTCTTATCTGATGATAGCCAGTCCCCAGATCAATTTTAGTGAAGTACATTGCTCCATTTAGTTCATCTAAAAGCTCCTCAATGACTGGAACTGGAAATTTTTCCTTGACTGTGATGTCATTCAACTTCCTTCAGTCCACACAAAACCTCCATGTATTATCCTTCTTTTTAACTAATAAAATGGGGGCATCAAAGGGACTATGACTGGGTTGGATGATGTCTGAATTGAGCATTTATTTCACAAGTTGTTCAACTACCCCCTTTTGTATGTATGGGAATTTATAAGGCCTTTGGATAGTGGGTGTTGAACTTGGTTAGAGGGCTATGGTGTGATCCAGATTTCTAGTGGGTGGCAGTTGTTTGGGTTCCTCAAATATATCTTGGAATTCTTGTAATAGTGGAAGTATGGCTGGAGGAGTGATGTAAATGGAAGATTGTGGGGTAATGGAGAATAGTTGACCCACCATTCAATGATTTTCTTGCTGAAATACTTTTCTGCAGCTTCACTACTCATCATCCTCAAGGTTGGGAATTCAGGTTCACCAATAAGTACAATCTTCTTTCCTTGATATTTGAATGCAATGCTTAATTTAGAGAAGTTAAAAGTTATGTTACCTAACCTTCTCAGCCAATCTTCTCCCAGCACCATATCACAACCTCCTAAAGGTAATATCCTTAAATATTATGTGAAGTGATGATTCTGCATTGCCCATTGCAACTGAGGACATATGCCAGTACTTACAGTTTTATCCCCATTAGCAACAGTCACCAACATGTGCCCTGTGGGACTGATGGAGCAATTTAATTTCCTTGCCAATTCACAATCAATGAATCTATGAGTATTTCCAGTATATCTAAGTATTGATACCTTGTGCCTCTTAATGGTTTCGGGAATCCTTATAGTATCACCCGCAGCAGCACCAGTGAGAGCATGTAAGGATATCTCCATTTCAGATTCCACTGGAGTTTTAGTAGTATCTTCAAAGACTTCTTCTTCTGCTTCCTCAGAAAATTCTGGTTGCTCTACCTGTACCATAAACAGTTGTTGTCTCTTACAGATGTGGCCCAGAGTGTGAACTACATCACAATTATAACACAGTCCTTTCTCCCTTCTAATTCTCATTTGTTTATGTGTTAATCTTTTAATAGGTGGAAGTGGTGCACTGGATTTTGGTGTGGAGTTTCCTGATTTGGGTGTAAAAAGGCTAGAAATAATGGTAGTAGTTTGAATAGGTTTAGGGGAAAATGGAGATGATGAAGCATGATATGGCCTTGTGTTGGAAAATGAGTTGGTAAATGATCTTTGGAATGGCCTTGAGGGCTTAGGTTGTTGAACACATTTTTGCTCTTGCATTCTGGCTAATGAAAAAGCTTGTAATAGTGTAGGTGGGTGGAACATCAACACAAAGTTCTTTATTTCAACCTTCAACCCACTAATGAAACTCATTACAAAGTATTGCTCATTTAATTGGGGGCTACTACTTAGCATAAGAGCCTTAAGAGATTCAAATTGTTCAAAGTACTCTTCCACAATAGTTACTTGACACAATTTGTTAAAACTCTCTATAAAATTGTCATCCACAGGATTTTCAAATCTAGCACAAACACCATCAGCCAATTCTCTCCAAGACAAAAAAGGTTTTCCAATTTGAAAATTAAGGAACCATTTATCATCCTT
This sequence comes from Papaver somniferum, assembly GCF_003573695.1. Lineage (NCBI taxonomy): Eukaryota > Viridiplantae > Streptophyta > Magnoliopsida > Ranunculales > Papaveraceae > Papaver > Papaver somniferum. The sequence continues at coordinate 70,215,343 of NC_039359.1, forward strand.
ATCTTCGAAGTATATGAAGGCAACACTAACCTTCTGATTCTCTTCTGTGTTATGAATATGAAAGTACCTCTCACTTTTCTGTACCCATCCTCGTGGATTCTTACCGTCGAATCTAGAAAAATCAAGTTTCGGAGTATGCTGTTATATAGCATGTGATGCTTCACCTTGAAAAGTATGACCAAATTGATTATTACCTCCTGGTGGTGTACCAAATATTCCTGCCCCTACCTCTCGATGGTTGGGATGTGAAGCACGAGACGCTTGAATTAGTTCAGCTATCTGAAGGGTTGGTATCCTCAAATTGTCATTCTTCTGATCTTGTTGATATTCAGCAGCTTCAAGTTGTCGCTCATCTGATCTTAGTGGGTCTTCATAGTAGTCGATTGTTCGTCTAATTGTTGACTTACCCGTGTTACTTTAGTGTCTAGATCAACGAATTTCTGTTGATTTTGTTTGTGAAAATCTGATAACTCTTTGATTGTAAAGTTATTGGAACCCATTTGTTTGAAGGATAGAACGTCTTTGGTACTAAATGTATTTTTCTTAGTACAATTTGATCTGTGAATTAAAAAAGAAGTATAGAAGAATCAGATATAGACAGGGAAGAATTAGATGAATACGAAGAGAAGAAGATAGATGAAATCTGGTTCAGGTGAACGCAGTTAAGGGAAGAAGTTCATTCATCAAGCTTAGTATGTTTCTCTCTATTACAGAATAAACGCCACCAATCAATTTCATTCATCAACCATTCTAAGACAGACACGCGGCAACATAAGGTTCATAACAGGAATACGCTCTTTGTTTTTAAAGACAAGAAAAGCATCAATCCTAAGCAAAGACCCCACATGAAGGCGTGTACAGATTCAAATTTTACGTGCATGGTTTATGTAGATATATTTTATATGGGCATGTATCGCGCTGGAAAAATTTCCAACATATACGATATATTTTCTCTATTTTATGCAGAGAAGTGTTGCATATATTCCATTTTCCCTTGTAATGAAAAAAAAAAAATTCTTTATTGTTATCTAACTTTTATAGATAGTAAACCACCTCTTTTGACAACGTCATGAGTATTTTACACGTGAATGGATATATTTTAGAATGTTATCAAAAAGAGTGAAGATCAAATCAGATTACAAAAAGGAACATTGTTGTACCAACTCCCCCATCCTTGGACGGTCTGTTTGGAATATAAAAATGTTTAGCTCCCCAATTTTTTCTCATCGCAGAATCCATCCTTCCCTTTTGTCTTTCAGTACGTGATACAGCTCATATATATCGAGTCATCATCTTTTAATCAAATTGATCATTCCTATACTTGGCTTTTTATATTGGATTAAGATTCATTTCATCAAAACAAGCAAGCTAGTTTATTTTCTTTTGAGAAGAAATGCCAACCAAATGCAAAAAAACCAAAAAGTGGAGTGGAGTGCAAGAAATATTTTTTCATCAAATCTTGATCCAACGACCAAATGCAACACCACAGTATTTAATTGTTCATAAAAAAATCAAATGTTTATCCTATCATATAATTTTCAAATTAGTATTCGTAGAAAGGGAAAAAAAGTTTCTACTAAACTTTTTGGTAAAGTAGTTCGGTGATCAATATGTATACTAGAAAAGATAAAAAATGACTAAATAGATTTTCCACTAAACTTTCGTGTACTTTTTTTTTTGTATTAAGGAAAAACAAATCAGGTTTCTCGGTATCAAAAAGTTGCTATAAAAGTCCATAAGTTACTATCAGATCGGCCAAAGACCCAATGAAAATATCATTGGGAAGACATGCAACAAGCACAAGTTCAAGCTAACCCTAGACTCAACCTTTCAAACACACTAAATCTAAACTAACCCATTGTCATCATCACAAGACCTAAGCGACAAACAGAATACTTCTTCTCTTATCTAAAACAACACGAAACTAAACCGTAGACCGCTCGGCTATAATAACTCTTCCCGCTATCCATTACTAAGCTGCGCAGTAGTCTTTCGACCTTGATGCTCGAGTGTCCAAATCTAGACATTTTCCATCCAAAAGTTTCAATTTATCCAACCGACTGTTGCTCCATAATGTCCAAATCCCCAATTTGGGAGCATTGCTGGATTTGCCCAAAAGAGTCATTTTACCAACTCCTGCTCCATTTGTTATACAAATAACATGAGTTTTGCGCTTACATCTCACGTGCATCCACATGAGTACCCCTTCCACTTTCCCTATATCTAACTTCAAATCTTATTCCTAAAATTCACAGCAAAAATTCAAAATACATAAAGAATAGAAGCAGCTTGAGACTAAGATATCCAAAATCAAAAGATCATGGAAATCAAATTAGAAGATCAAGAACAAGAAATGAGAAACCAAGGTCATGTATGGAACATAATCTGTGGTAGTGTTGATTCATCAGTACTTAAGTGTACAATTGAATTAGGCATTCTTGATACAATTCATAATTCATCCAAACCCATGACACTATCCTCCCTATCATCAGCCTCACCATCTTTATCTACACTCAAAACCGAAAACTTATGCAGATTATTGAGATAGTTATCTCATATGAATCTCATTACCATCAATTCAGTTGAAGGAAGTGATACATTTTCATTAACAGATATATCTAAATTACTACTTAATAATCAAGAAAGAAGTTTAAAGGATTGGGTGCTTGGTATCGACGATGAACTTTCGATTAACGGATGGCATGAATTAAGTGATTACTGTTTATATGCCGATGATGCGCCGACTCCTTTTGTGAAGTTCCATGGGAAAACTTTATGGAAATTGGCTGCAGAAGTTCCTGAAGTTAATGAGCTTATTAATAATGGAATGGCTAGTGATAGTAAGATGATAATGCCTGCATTTGGTCAAGGTTGTGGTAGTATCTTGAATGATGTTACGAAAATAGTTGATATTGGTGGCGGTACAGGTGCTGCAATGAGTTATGTTGCTAAGGCTTTTCCAGCGATAAAATGTATGGTTTTTGATTTGCCTCATGTTGTTGATGCTGCACCGGAGATTCCAGGTGTTCAAATGGTTGGTGGTAATATGTTTGAATTCATCCCCCCTGCTGATACTCTTTTATTGAAGGTATGATTTAGGAATCCAATTTTGTACACAGTCTTTTAATTTAACGTCTTTAGTTAATTCTGTGGTGTTTGTCTAATATTTTACAGGTATATTCTGGTTGCTTTATTTTTCATAGACTGTTAATTTGCTTCCTTTGTTTTAATAGTTCATGCTCCATGGTTGCAAAGACGCTGAATGCATAAAACTACTGAAGAGATGTAAGGAAATAATTCCTGCACATCATGGGAAAGTGATCATAATAGAAATGGTTTTGGATCATGATGAAGATGATGATGATTTGACACAAGCTAGATTGAGTTTTGATTTAGATATGATGTTGAGCTCAGGAGGGAAAGAAAGGACAAAAGATGAATGGAGAATTTTACTTGAAGAGGCTGGTTTCAATAAGATTGAATTTATTCCTATTTTTGCTATTCAATCAGTTATTGTTGCATATCCTTAGGCAAACATTGGCAAGCTCATTTCACTTGAGCTTTTGCACTTTCTTACTTTAAGGGCATAGTATTTTCAGTTTCTTTCTATCATATGTGTACGTGTTGTTATGCAGAAAATAAAATCCAATGTTTAATGACAAACAATGCTGGATGTACAATTTTAAAAGTATAAAATTTTAAAGAAGTTAACTGGAAAGACTAAAGATCAGAGTTGCGCATGGTACAGATCTTCATCTCAGACGACTCTAGAATCGCAAATGTACGGCTGTTTTCCGGTTCAAGTGATGGGTTTTGCACATATCAAGGGAAAAATTCTTGTAATCGTCTAGGTTCACCATTGATGCTTGATTACTAAGTTTGTGGGTTATCTTACCTACTACCTACGTACTGGCAATTAACTTACCATCCTTCCGTGACGGGGACATCTATTAAGGGCCACTGATGTTGGAAGAATTCGACATTGAATCCATCATGTCTCCCGGTAATAACTAGAAAGCTGATAAGGGTTGAGGGACTCGGTAGCCTAGTTTGCTTTTTGTTTGAGGATAGAAAATACAGAGAGGGATGAATTCAGATTAAGCAGAAGGAATGATGACAACACTGACTAGATACCAGCACATTTTCATTCATATCCTCTGATTACAACATCCATCACATACATATATATATTCTCATAACCTTACACTTGCGCAATACCTAAATAATACCTAACTGTACCACAATGAGTGCACACCATATTCAGGACCTATCAAGGTATGACTACATGCGCACGCATAAACACAAAACCAACAACATTTATGGAAGGGAAAAAAAACACAATGCATACATAAACACCAGTCATCACACATTTGATGCGCTACAGCCTTCTAGTGAATGGTAGACGCCAGCGGTCCAGATTTTGACTGCCATTCACAGATGCAGTGGGAAATATGATTTAGTGGTGGATACGTCGAGTAACTCTCGCTTCAAGTGGGGTTTGCATCGAGAGAAGGAAGCTGTGTTCTTCACTAAGATCAGGCAATTTTCCTTCAACAGCGCAATCCCATTTGAACTCATTAACAAAACTTGCAACACCAAAACCTGATTGCAATTTACCTAGCTCCATTCCTGCACACATTCTCATACCAGCGCTAAATGCTAACAAAGAACTTTCCATTTTCTTAATATCACCTAGAGTTTCATCACTATTAACGTCCTTTAGGAATCTCTCTGGCATGAACTTATATGGTTCCGGAAAAACGTCAGGGTTGTGATGAATAGCGTAAAGATTTACCATTACAGCTGTACCTTTATTGATTTTCTTACCCATCAATGAAGTATCTTTTAAGGCTTTGTGAGGAATCGCCATAGGTGCAATGGGTTTCATTCTCATTGTTTCCTTCATCACTGCTTGCAAATATGGCAACTTGTTTACATCTTCAACTTTCACTGGTCTTTGCCCTCCGGTTACATTTTGTATTTCGCGGTAAAGTCTTTCTTGAATCTTTTGTCCGCGAACTAAAAATGTAAGAGCCCAAACTGAAGTGGCATCAACACCTAAATCATAAACTTCATGTATGGCAGAGATTATAACATCTTCACTAAAATCTTGAGATAGAAGAAAATGTAAGTAAGTATTTGTAGGAGGCTTAGAAACTATGTGTGGACGAATCAAACTATCGATTCTCTTTTTGATAGCATGAACTGCTCGAATAGTTTTCTTATGGCTTGGTAGATTCTCACAAAATTTGAAAACATCAGCTAGACTTGCTCTACTTATAGTTTCTATGTACTCGTCGAGGGCTTGATGCATACCAACAACAAAATCCTCGTCTACGAGATCTTGACCGAATATAAGTCGACTTAGTAATCGAACAGTCTCTTCCTTTACATAATCAAGTGGTTTCAAGGTCCCATTTTGGTGCGGCGTTTTTCTTGTATAGATTTGATCAAATTTTGCATGTCCCTTTCTTGCAAATGATATTGAGACGCAACATTAAAAGGAGTTAGAGCAACACTTTGAAGACCTTTCCTTAAATTATGCCAGAATGGACCAGAATCAGAATGAGAAATATTCTTCCAATTTGCCGAAATAATTTTAGTAATATCGGGCATATCTCTAGCTGAATAATCCGAAGATTTATTAACAAGAACTTCCCAAGCTTTATCGGCATCGCAAGCTGGCTATCAAAGCTAGTTTGGCCAATAGAGTTTCTGTCTGTTTCTTTTCTTATTTGTTTGCTTGTTAAGGTTAAAATCCAATGCGAGTGTTGCTTTTCTTTTTCTCTTCTGATTTCAAGTTTACCAACTTTAAAATCGCCACTGGTAAATGACATTTGGAAGGAAATATCTTGATCCTGTCAAGCTTGATCACTTGGAAAAGCAGTTATGGGACAGTTGGATGATTTATGTGAAGTAGTTTTATGTTTATAATTGGAGTCCCTGATTTGGTTAATTCGATGAGTTGCTGAAAAGTAACTATGCAAGTGATTACAAAATCCAATGAAACGGATATCCCATATTAGAGATGTAGTCGCTGCCCGGAGTGGTAAAAAGCACTTTGGGGCAACAAGGGGTGAGGGGCAACAATATACATCTTTTACATTTTTTATATCGAAAATTATTAATCGATCCCCTGAAAAACGTTAAAAAAATCACCTCTCCAATAATCACTTTCCGTGCGGGACCAAAAACCCTCCGGAGACGGGGCCCACCGTGTGTGAGGAAGCGGTTTTTCTGGAAGGTTTTCAAGTAGTTCGTCCAGAACTGCTGCTTTTATATTTGTGGGCTTGATCAAATACACAGTTATCAGGAAAAATTTAATGAAATTAATTATGACTGTAGTTCTTTGTTATCATTTTTTTATATTATTTTTTGTTCAAATAACCCTTATTCTCTTGTGGTTTATTTTTTTTTGTTTTTTAATTATAGTTGATTGATTTTAAGAACTCAAAGTTTAATTTACTAGTAATTGAAGTGAATCTATTTAGAAAATCATACACACAATCATATTTCCTGTCTAGAAAATTATATGGATTTAGTGTGAGTACATATGATGCTCCCTTGAACTTTTCTAAATTAGATTTTTTTTACAATTAGTTAAATTTTTGTGCTTCCGAAATATGACATTATCAAATAATATGTAACTAATACTCGTCGTTAACAATAATAATAAAAAAAAAAGTCTAGGTCAGATTTAGGTACCAACCTTGTATAAGAAAAATTAGTCTTTGTGTACCGAAGTTCTAGCTCCATTCTCTTAGAAAAAACTCAGTTTAAATCTCTTGAAAATATGTGATCCCAACGGAAATGATGTGAATGTAATTCAGTTTGTGCATAATTTTTTTTATGTGGGCAAAAAAGTATTTTTCACTTTAGGACAAGAATTTCGCAAGATCAGCCCTGCTAGATAATAAATCCAGTGACTTTTGTATGTAGTTGCTAATTGGTGTTAATTAGATAGGCTATTTGTACTTTGATTATATGATTTTGACGATGTGAATACCAATATTCTGCGGAGCACGTGTCACGATCTTAGTGGCCGCATACAAACTTAACTGTGTAGCCTTCGCTATACAGAGAAGCCTGAGTAACAAAGGATACCTTCGCAGATCTACTTTATCCCATCCCAAGGAAGGATGTCTCGACGGTTGAGATAAGAAGAGTAAAAGCCTAGTCTACAAGGAGGCAGCTGGCGAAGGGACAGAGTTAGATGACGCATCTAATCAGCATTAAATGCACAAATCTCTTATCTATACGCATAATCAAAGCACTGAAGAGAGAGGCTTGGCAGAACCCGATTGGCAGAAGCTGGAGGTGAACGAAGGTACAACTTGTACTAAGGTTGGGAAGTTCCCGAAGGAACGTGGATCAGCTGAGGTGGCAGAGTGCGACTGGAGAAAGCATGCGTTGAACGAAGGTACCATTGGTACGAAAGGTATATCAGCGAACGATGGACCCAGAGGCAGCAAAGATATACCTGGAGCAAAAGGGGATATAAATACCAAGCCTCACCAACAAACTAAGGGCATTCAATATCTAGGAGAGAAGATCTAGTCTTAAGCTTATACTTCTTTAATGTTTGGAACTTAAGTATCCTTGAACTTGAGTTCTCTCTATTATTTTGGGAGGCATTTAAGATCCCTGTAACCACCATTAAGATCTTTGTAACCACCATACTCAATACAAAACAATCACTCATTACCCCGTGGACGTAGAGGAAAGTCGAAACACGTAATCTCTCGTGTCTCATGATAACTTAGAAGCTTTTACATTATATTTGTGTTTTTCGTTATTATTGCGATCGTGAATACCATTTATTACTAAGCATCATCAGTTCAATAGAGGCATCAATACTACTTAGTATATGATCCTCTGAGCTGTACACATTACGTAGACTACGGGAAAACGAGTAGTCACAGTTTGGCGCCCACCGTGTTTTGCTCACGAGCTTGAGTTTAGACATAGTTTTACCTTTAACTTATGTATCTTCTGAAACGAAGGGATCTGTGTTCCAAAATGATGAATCTCACTCTCTAGTTATTTGTTCATCCGTTATTTGTGTATGTTTTTGAGTTCATATCCTCTTAAGACGTACCGTGTTACAGATTTACAAAAATTTCACAAAAGCGTACTCACAAAATGCCAAAATCTTTGTTTTATACTAAAACAACCTTTTTTAACAAGAGCATATTTTAGATCTGAGAACCTTTGACAGACAGAGGAATCTCAGTGAGATTTTAAGGAAGAAAGATCTTCTAAAACATTTAATAACCTTGTTTCTTGCGAGATCTGACACCCTTTTTTATTAGTTTTCAACGTTCTAAGGTTGTCTTTTCCAAGGGTGTCATAAACATTTTATACCTGTCTTTCAAAGATATTATTTCAGTCTTTTTTCTGAAAAACCTGCTTAGCCGTCTTCTGTGTCAGAGCATTAATTTCTACTTTTGACGAAGGCACCCAAGTAGAAAATTTCTTCGAATTTCTGTGACCGCAGGATAACAAAAGCCGAAGGCATGCAGAAACCAAATGATGTACCAATAAGCTCACGACCAGCACTTACCAGAGGGAGATCCCAAAATCCGTCTCAAGCGAATCAAAGGAATGAAGCAGAGGACGGACAAAGCGAAATAACAAGAAGAACAATTTCTAACAAATCACCTATTCCTGCTGAAGGGATGGGGAACACATCGGGAGCTCAACCACTTTACGGCATGCCGTTACCGGAGTATCCCACCACTACAAAGCCACATGCGGCCAACGCAGGGTTAGCCAGAACCTTAGTTCCCAGAGGACGAGGGTTGGGGAACTTTGCTCCAATCCAGATAGATCAGACGCACCAATTGTAGAAGAATGAGTGGAGAACTCTGAAGATCCATCCGCCAGCACTCCCCAGGGTGGTGGAATCCACAACGAAGATCAAATGGCAGTACAAGTAGCAGCTTTGATCCTCCGCAACAAGGAAAACGAGGATGCCATGCACGAAATGGTCCAAGAGAACCAGAACCTAAAAGATATGTTAGACATACATATCGAAGGTTCTCAAACTCACCCCCCGCTAAAGAGGCATGAGAATGTAGCTACCCCAAGAAGATGAAGGGTGGATCCCAACCCACCAAAGGCTAACCCAGCGGGGAAATCTAGGAGAACACGACACGATCCAGACGAGATGGATTCAACATACAAACCCTCTCAATCAAACTACGATGAGGCATTCTCCAAAGACGCTCACAATGTGAACATGGTCATGGAGCAGACGGATAAAATGCGGAAGGAGATACAAGGCCTAAGAACTGGCCATAAAGGCGCAAGATTAGAAGAAGTACTTCAAGAGGCAACTACGTTCCCATTGTCTTTTCGCATTTTAAGGGAACTTATCCCTCCGAAATGCCCGGTACCTACGTTCCAAGCATACGACGGTATCTCAGATACCGTAGCCCACCTACGGTATTACACTCGTGTCCTTGCCCATTAGGAAAGAGATGAGGTAGTACTTTGTAGGTACTTCCCTACAAGCTTGACAGGATCAGCACTAGCCTGGTATGACAACTTACCAGCAAACTCAATTGACTCCTTCGAGCAATTGTCTACGGTGTTTTTGGAGACATACATGTACAAAAAATCAATAAAGGCAGGGTTCGATAGGTTATTTTCTTTAGCTATCGAACCCCGGTAAAAATTGATGCAATACACAGATAGGTAGCAAAAAACGTTCCAAGCAATCGAAAAAGTCAATCCAGAAATTAGCATTAACTGCTATAAGTATGGACTTCATAGAACCTCATCCATCTTCGTGGAGCTTCATAACAGAGCCCTCGATTCCGAAGGCGAGCTCAGGGTTTTCCAAGACCGCCACATCATCCTCGAAGAAATCCAGAAGGATAACCCCAGGGCACAAGCAAAGACGACAACAGCTCTGCAGTGAACCAACTCTCTGGAGCCAATTCCGGAGATACCTAAGAGACAAAAAGAAGCCGGGGGCAGAAGTAACTCTCGAGACAAACGATCCAAATACGAAGATGTCAAAAGAGGCAAAGGAAGAGAAGAATTTATGGATAAAATCTACACGAAGCTAAATACAACTTTCTCTCACGTCCTAAGCAAGGAGGGAGAAAATCCAGGCTTTCCTTACCCTAATACTAGGGGAAAGCATCCATACAAAACAAAGGAGGCCAAGAAGTACTGTGCGTACCACCAATATTACGGGAATACAACTGATGCGTGCTACCACTTACGAAATGTGATCCAAAGTTTCATTGATGAAGGAAAATTCATGGAGTACGTACAGCTACAGCCAGCGGAAACTGAGGAGGCCCCAAAAGGGTATAATTACCTCAGGACGGCAAATACATCAACATTATCACCTTCTCTAACGGAGGTCAAGAAGAAATGCTCGAATACATCATCGAGTTAGCTCGAAACAGAAAGAAGTTAGAATCCCATGAGGTGTTCAAGCTAAGTGGACCACCTACTAGCACTTGGGAAGAATGGATGACCACGCCATTAACTTTCTCAACAAAGGACGTCAATCAGAGGTTGAAATGCACAACGATCCACTAGTGATCACTCTTCCAATACACTGATGGAATGTTACTAAAGTCCTCGTGGATGGGGGTAGTTCGTTAAATGTGATTTTTTACGAGACCTACCTACGCATGGGTTTGACAGCAGAGCAAATGGATTCTTCTACTTGCAAAATATACGGTTTTAATGGAGCAGTATCTAGACCAAAAGGAGAAATTGTCTTGCACTTACATGCAGGACCCTTAGTAACTAATACACGGTTCTGCATAGTGGAAGCACCTTCGCCCTACAATATAATCATGGGAAGGATATGGGTTCACATATTGCGAGGAAAAGCTTCGACGTATCACCAATACCTACGCTTTCCTACACCTATGCGTGAAATGGAAATTAAAGGCGATCGGAAATACGCAAGGCTATGCAATCTAGCGGAAGTCAAACTCAACGAAGAAAGAACTGCTACCCAACAACACGAAAGAAAAAGACGTAAGGCAAACACAAGGAAAGTGCAGGACGGAGCCTCCTTAGTACCCGAAACCATCTCAGCTCCGGAGACAAGCACCTCCGCCACCCTAGTGAAAGACGTCTCTGCCAAATGACAATTATAGAAAAGCACTCCTCGATGACCTCAACAACAAACCTGCTCACCGGTGGAACCAACGAAGAAAATCAACATCGGGACGGAAACAGAACCAAAAATGCTCAACAACGGAACATTACTTGAAGAGGAATATGAGATGAAACTACAAAGGTTACTAAGGGAATACGCAGACGTCTTTGCATGGTCAATGGAAGACATGCCAGTGACCCAAATTTGGTCTCACACCACCTTTGTCTCAAACCGGAGATACCACTGTTTAAGCAACGCATTCTTAAAGTGGAAGATATCTACCACGTAGGGGTAGAAAAAGAGTTGCAAAAGCTACTCGCAGCTGGATTCATACGAGAAGTCAAATATCCCACGTGGATATCCAACATGGTCATCGTACCTAAGAAGAACGGAGCCGTGCGCATTTGCATTGACTTTAGCAACCTCAATAAAGCGTGCCCCAAGGACAGTTACCCACTGCCAAACATCGACCAGTTGGTCAACGCAACCGAAGGCCACCAAAGACTATCCTTCATTGATGGATACTCAGGCTACAACCAAATAGCCCTTGCAGAAGAAGATCAGGAGCATACTGCGTTCTTTACCCCACGAGGCTTGTATTGCTATACAAGGATGCCTTTTGGCTTAAAGAACGCGGGGGGAACATAACAACGATTAGTAGACAAAATCTGCAAGCCATGGATAGGCAAAATACTGGAGGTCTACGTAGACGATATTCTCGTCAAAATCAAAGAATAAAAAAACCATCTCTCAGACCTAAGAGAGATATTCGAAGCCATGGGAAACTTCCACATGAAGGTGAACCCGAAGAAATGCACATTCGGAGTTACCTCAGGAAAATTCTTGGGATACTTGGTGACTAAGCGAGGAATAGAAGTAGACCCCGAAAGGGTCATAGCAATAATGGAGATGTCATCTCCACAAACTCTAAAAGGAGTACAAAAGCTAAATGGAATTTTAGCTTCCATGGGAAGATTCATATCAAGGTCGTCGAATAAATGCAAAACATTTTTCGATATGCTAAGAAAAGGAAACAGGTTTACATGGACCGCAGAATGCGAACAAGCCTTTCACAAGATCAAAGAGTACTTAACATCAGTACCCATCCTACAAAAACCGGAGCCAGGTGAGATACTCACCCTATACCTAGCAGAAACAAGCTACGATGTGAGCACAGTATTGGTACGAGACCAAAGGCAAGGAGAAAAGCCCGTATACTACATCAGCAAGACACTCAGTTCAGCGGAGCGTAATTATACCAAGGTGGAACAACTCATATATGCCTTAGTAGTGGCGACACTGAAACTAAGCATATATTTCGATGCACACACCATCCGAGTTTTCACAAAATCTCATATAAGTCAAATTCTCGACAGCACAGAGAAAACTGGAAGAGTGGCACAATGGAACGCCATGATCAAACAGTTTAACATAATCTTCGAAACAAGGAAAGCTGAGAAATCACAAATCCTAGCAGACTTCCTAGCGGACCTACCTCTCAACGACGAAGCAGAGATAGATGACATTAATAGACGCATTTATGTGTCTAATACATCTCAATTGTATATATTGTTGGTGCTCGATTTTATACTTATTTGGTTATTTTATGTCTTTGTAGGTGTTTTTGGAGAAATAAGCTTTTGCGGGAAAATTGGCTCGAAAAGTGGTATTTGCGCTCATGGGAGAAAATTACTATTCGGACTCTCAGTTTTGATAAAGGGAACCTCAAATGATAAGGGGTACTCAATTGATATTCGCACCCCTTCAGAGGATAGGGGCACTCCACCTCATGACTTTCATACGCACAGAAAATGCGCGGGAAATTTGTATGGTTTCTGCGTGAACTTATGAAGATGGACTTGACCAAGATTGTTGCATATTTCTTCATGGGAATGATATGGTACTACCCTGGTTCATCAAAACAGTGTTGGTATGACTTGTAGATACAAGAAAAAGGGACAGAAACCGAGTTTAGGTAAAACAGGGACGTGCATGTTTCGAGTTTTCTTTATCTTGATTTGGAGAATATTTGGAAGCTTATGTGAAGATTGTGAGATGATATAAACCCTCAGATTTATTTTATACGCTGAGTAGAGCTTGGATAACTGCATGAGACGCGTATAAAGAGTTTGGAAAGAAAGGAAAGCCGAGACTTTTGGTTGAAGAAAAAGGAGATCAACTCGGGATTTTTGTGTTTGCTGGGTATATATAAGTTGGTTCGAGTTACAGAAAAGGATTTCGGGAGTTAGGGGTAGAATAGAGGCAGAGAACCACACTGCAGGTAGAGTTGCAGCAGCAGCAGAGAATAGGAAGAAGAAGAGTTGCAGACGGCATATAGAAAGTGTCGTTCTCAAGAACCCTAAGCTGAAGAACATTAAGCTGTGCAGGACAGTCGTATTCTAGGGTCTTAAATTTCTGATCCTGTAACAGTTGATTAGTAACGTATATCTTCAGTATTGCAACACTAACTGTAACAGTGACTTCTGTAACATCTATACACCGTTGCAGATCTGCTGTTTTATATATTCTCTTCAATAAAAAACCTTTTGAGCCATGATTTATTATTCTGAACAGGTTTTTGATATGAGGAGCTAAACCCCAACACTGGGATGAAGGAGGAAGCCTAATATCATACTTGGGTAACTATATTTAATTCTTATATGACTTTTGCACTAATTAAAATTGAATCATGATTTTTTTTAATTAGTTATCATCTCGATTGATGGGTGATGCTTGCTTAGATGTTTTGATGTCCCATGCTTAGGATTTACAATTAATGTTTTAAGAATCTGCCTTGGCAAAAAATAATAGTCCATACCTTTGTTGAGTTATAATTGTTAAAAAAATTAATATTTGAACCTTATGTTATGAGTTTGGTGGAATCCTAAGTCCCAGTTTCTCCGATATTGATATTATCTTTTTGTATATATTTATTAGGATTAATATTTAAGTCTAGAATCGAGTCTACACAAGTACGAGTTGAACGAACTTTATTTACCACTTGAAAAACTACATCAGACATCTCAGGAATGGAGGAAGACAAGCCGGAACCAGAAGACCTCTTGGAACCGCAAAATTCACGAAGGTGGGAAATATTCGTAGATGGCTCCTCCAACGGAGAAGGTGCAGGTATAGATATTGTAATAACAAACCCTACCGGAGACCGTCTCATCTATGCATTCAGGTTAGAATTCGAACAATACACTAACAACATCATGGAGTATGAGTTGGTCATACATGGCATGTGCTTGGCACATGAGCTAGGATAATCATATGTTCGTTTAACTAGTGACTCACAATTGGTCATTAGACAAATGGAGCTCAAATATCAAACCCTGGATCCAATACTGTCTTCGTGCCTAAAGTTAACACAGGAGCATGCATCAAAGATCAGCAAGGTCATGCTCAGACATGTATGTCAAAAACACAACAGACACGCAGATGCCTTAGCATTCATATCGTCAATGCTGAGGGACGGAAAAACCACCTCCGTCCAAATCGGAAGGATATATGAACCTTCGATAGAAGGGATAACCCCAGGAGTTGAGGAAACCTTGGTCGTCCAATCTAGGGTAATGAGGGAAGCAGAAAAAGAAGACGAAGGTATAGAAGAACCAGATAACGAAGTCGACGAATCCGACAAAGATCATTCCATGTCAGATGGAAGCAACGAAGACGAAGCGGAATATGATTGGAGAATCCCAATTCACCAGTACCTTGACAAAGGTACCTTACCCGCAGATGTCAAAGAAGCTCGAAAACTCGAATCAAGGGAAGCAATGTACAATCTACGAGATGGAATACTGTATAGAAGGTCATTTCTTGGACCTCTGATGCGGTTCCTCTCACAAGCCGAAGGTAGAAGTACTGCATGATATACACAACGGAGAAGCTGGCAATCATAGCGGAAGAAGGTCCTTTGCGATCAGAGACAAGATGCAAGGATACTATTGGCTAAGCATGGACGAAGATGCAAAGAACGTGGCAAGGCATTGCGAAAGATGTCAATGCTTTGCCAGGAAAATTAAAGCACTAGCAACGGAGCTGTACTCAGTCATCCGTCCATGGCCATTCGTCAAATGGGGGGTTGATATTGTTGCACCCTTGATAGAGGGAACATCGAAAAGAAAGTACCTTATCGTGGCTACGGATTACTTCACCAAGTGGGTGGAAGCAAGGGCTTTGGAAAGAATTAGGGACACAGATGTCTTTAAATTCTTGTTTGAGAAAATCATTTGCAGGTTCGGAATACCAGCCGCCATAGTCTCTGACAATGGCAAACAGTTTGAAGGAAAGAACATAGACATGTTATTCAACACGTTCAACATTCAGAAAAATAAGTCTACTCCAATATATCCTAAGAGCAATGGACAAGTGGAGGCCACTAACAAGACGATAGCAATGAACTTAAAAAAAGAAGCTGGGGGCATACAAGGAAAGATGGTGTGAGCAGCTACACAACGTCCTATGGTCCTACCGAACTATGAGAAGGGCGGCCACGGGAGAAACTCCGTTCTTGCTAGCCTACGGAGCCGAAGCAGTCATCCCGAGGGAGATAATACTGCCAACAACAAAAACAGAGGCATGGGAAAATAACCTGACAACGGATCTTATGCTAGAAAAGTTTGATGATCTTGAAGAAAGGCGAGAAGTGGCTTTGCAAAGGATGGTAAACTACCAACGAAGGCTATCTCGCGAATACAACAAACGGGTAATCCCTAGAAACTTTGTGGTTGAAGAATACATACTACGTCAAATACCACCATATCAAAAGAAGAAGGAATGGGGAAAACTAGCTCCGATATGGGACGGACCCTACATAACACACGATATTGCCGGGAAAGGATCATACTACCTAAGAAATCTCAAAGGTGAAGTATTGCAACACCCTTGGAACGCAATATACCTAAAGAACTACTACCCGTAAACGAGTGGTTACTACTCAGGAGAAGAAGGGAAGGGGCAATATCCCACCATGTTCTATCCCTGATCAAAGGTATTATAAACCTAACTAATCAATGAAAGAAACTTTTTATAAGAAAAAGTATATTTTGATTAAATACAAACTGGGTTACAATAGACACCCTCCGTCAGAACTGATGATGAGACAAGGCACAACTGCGCATGTGTCAATACTCGGATCCTCGGAGTGATAACTCCATTCATGAGGAAGTAAGAAAAAGTAAGATATCCCCTATAGAGATACCTTGTTGAAGTAAAGCATCCATCGCGCTGAACGCATAGGGTTACAGGAAAATTATTGCCTATGTAGGAGCCCTCGCCACCATGGTACCTTCTGGCCAAAGGATACTTGGGTAGGATGATGAATGTTCCGCCAAAGGTTAAACATACCTTAGCACCTTGTGATAACTCGAATGTAAAATAATTAGACACAACACGTCTACATATACTCATGCAATAATAAAGGTATCATAATAATGTTACCAAAATACTACTAACGCGTCTTAAAAGTTGCAGATGACAAAGGATCAGAATATTACAAAGATTTGTTTCAAGGAAAGGAGACAATAAAGACCCCTCAGCTGGGGGAATAATACAACAAAAAAGTTCAGTTGGAAACAAAGTGAACATAACATGATCATGGGTAAGGAAGACGAGGCAAGACATCTCCTTCATCCTGGAGCTAAGCCTCCGCAAAGGCCTCGTTGATGTAATCAATGGAAGAACGCTTGAATTGCACCTTCATCTGAGAAGCTTGAGCCTCCAAATCCGAAGCCGATTTCTGAAAAAGCTCTGTCATCTGAGCACTGAGCTGGTAATTAGCCTGTTGAAGCGCCTCAGCCTTAAACTTAGCTGCGGAATCAAACTGGCGAGATGTCTCCAACGAAGATATTTGACCCTCAAGACGCATAATCTTGGCGTTTGAACCCACCATATGCTCCTGGAAACCTGCGGATACGAAGTGTATCAGCAACAAGAAAAGCAGTTAAAGACACAAAGGATGCTACAGAAAAATAAGTATCTTAAGCTACCTCCGGCATGGCTAAGGTATTCTTCTAAACTATGTTGAGCCTCGACAAGATCCACCTCAGCTGCGTCAAGATTTTCCATGAGAGTATCCCTTTCCGTCCAGAGATCATCAACATCAATCCGGAGCGAAGCATTCTCGGAGGATAAAACTTGGTAAACACTCTCTAACTCTTCCAACCTTTTTACTAAAGATGCATGATACATGGAAGAAGGCACGGAGCGGGCATAGAAAAGTTTGTTCTTAAGGGAACCAACCTCAGAAGTTAAGACATTTCATTTTGCCGTAACCTTAGCTAAGGAAGCACAGGCATCTTCAAAATCTGCATGATACTTCTTGCGGATAATTTCTTGGGCTGAGAGACGTTTCTCGACTAAGGCAATATCCTACTTTTGATTTGAAATGAGACTCTTCTTCCAGTTAAGGGATTCGTCAAATTCCTTACGAAGCAAAGCCATCTGCTTAACTAAGTCCGCATTATGAGCAGACTCAAGAGAAAGTTGGGCCTCATTATGGACGGTTACGTTCATCAGCCTATCAGATTTATTTTGATAATACCACACATCGGAGGTTAACTTGGCTACTTGATCCCGGAGACATCTATGTTCACTAGAGCTACTGGATGGAAAATGAAGGTTGTCTTAGGACTATGAATCCAAACAAGAACGAAGAAAAAGCTAAGGTGAAGAAGGAACGAACCTATGACTTTAGAAGAATCAGCGGCCAAGGCAGAATCAACAGCTTTGTGCCCATCTTCAACAACCTTGGTAGCATTATTCGCTCTCTCAAGAGCCAAAAAAGCAAGCTTCTAGGGATCTTCGAGTTTTCCTCGGATCGTCCTCCAACGAAGATATCTTAGCAACAGAAGAAGCATCACTCGACGAAGGCTGTTATGCAATGGAAAGCGCATGTTCTTGACGAGCACATTCCAACAGAGCACTCAAATGAGTACACTTAGCTCTATAGACCTTGAATAATGTATGTCCAACATCGATCTTCTTACAAATCTACCCACAAAGAAGTATAAGAGCAGAGTAAATGACAGACGAGAAGAAACAAAACGATAAAACAACAATTACTTACTGAGAATGCTGAGAGACAAGGAAGAAAATCGGCGAAGGTATCCATAAAAGCCTCCATAACCTGGATACTACCCCTACGGATGTCACTAAAGCTCTGACTTGATCGAAGAGAGTCTGGGTCGACGAACAGATCCTTAGTCGCACGATATTGAGTGGATAGTACATCCAACTGAGAAGCTACCTCAAGGGAACTGTCCAGACGATGATGATCAACCCCAGCAGAAAAAGGACCCTTAGAGTCCCGCAAAATGGCTTCGAGGATAGCGTCGTCAGAACTACCAAGACTCAGGTTCTCAGGCAGCTTACCGTGGCTAGGCTCAGCAGCAACTCCCTCCATCACTTGAGAACGAACGCGAGGCACAATGCTGAACCCTCACCATGATGAAGAGACGGCATGGTGGATGATCTAGGAACTGAATGAAAAGCTTAAGCACCACCTAGGTCCATGTCACCGGCAGAAGGAAGATTACCCAATCTTGTCCAATCCGGTGACGAAGGCGGGGGACCAACAGCTTTGCTAACAGGGAGGTAGACACATACTGAGCGCTCCCTAACGAGGTTGGCATAGCATTGAAGTAGAAGCTAGGAAGAGAAATCAAAAACCTCTTCTTCGGCCGAGAGTCCGAACTGCTAACCCTCACCACTGGGAAACAACCTTAGTAAATGAACCACTTGATTGAAGCGAGGTTGCAGGAGACGAAGGAAGACTCTTAGAAGCTACCATAGCAGCCTCAGTAACAGAAGAAACGACAGGTAATGGTCCGCCAGGAGCAGAAAATAAAGGAAACTTTGGAGACAAAGTAGGAGCTGAGGTTTGGACACTAACAGGCTCGACCAACTGAGCACCAGTACCAACAAGTAGATTCGCACCCTCGACTGAAGCAGCTTGGACGGGACTAGGGATGTCTTTGGAAAAATCCTCCTCAATATCATCCAAATGAGGACTGAGGCAGGTATCCTCAATATCCTCCATATCTTCATCATCCGGTACCTCTCCAACAGCCTTATGATCCTCATCCAAAGCCTCAAGATCAATAACAGTCTTCAGTTTACCATTCCTCTTGGAAGACTATAAAGGAACACATGCGTCAGCTAAGAATCAATGGCAAGGTACTAAGGAACTTACAAACACAAAGATATGATAATGATCCTTACCTCCGTATGTGTTGGTGTTTCAACCGGAGCTTTCCTCTTCCTGGTCCTGGTAGCCACGGAATTACCAGCAGAGCCCAGACCAGTTCCAACAGACGAAGCAGGGAAAGGCTACAAAAGAAAGCCATCAGAGTACCAAACAAAGACCTAAAGAAAAGATAATCAAAGCAAACACTAGTGGAAAATGAGGTTTCTAGGACCCACATCCGAGACCCTCAGTAACGGTAGTTGGACCCTTGACCAAACATAGCGGTCTCTGATATGATAAAAAAATGGAAAAATTTCGAGATGACTAATAGCGGTCTCTGAATAATTACTATTTTGCCCTAAATATGCGGCCGATCCCGCGACCCATTAAAATCGATTCACATATGATAATATTTTATTACTTGATCGAGGATATCAATACCTCTTTCTCTCTCTCCCATTTCTCATCTCACTTTCTCTTTCTTCTTCTGCTCTCTCGGTCTCCTCCTCATGCGCCTCTCTAATCCATCTTCTTTATCCTCACCACCAAATCGAAACTGAAAAAAAAACCATAAGAAATCAATTAAATCATTTCTCTTAAACCCAACCCGTTTCACCATCTTTTTCATCTCTTAAAAAAAAATCATCGAATTCTCCAATAAAACTTGGAACCACAGACGTAAGCAAATAGGAAGAAAACAATTGTTCTTGAACCATCTTCTTCTTTTCATCTTTGTGTTAAGGTTGTAACTAACCGATCTACTTTTTTTTTGTTCGGTGGGTTTCGTTTTGTACAACTTTTATTCAGATTTGAAATGCAATTAGGGTTTCTATTTGAGAGTACTGTTAGGGTATCTATAAATTGTGTTTCTAGAACAATCCTGTCTATTTTCTTTAGCAATCGCTCTCTTTCTTCTTCTAATTGTTGTTTTTGATTTCAATTTTTAGTTATAAAGATGGAAGAATAATCCTGTTAAAAATGGGTGAGTTTTGTTGTTGAATATTGAAATGAGTTTGTGTATTGAAATGTCCCCTGTTTGGTTGTTTTAATCGACTTTGAATTATTTTTGTTTTGTTTTCTGTTGATTGCAGTTGGGTCATTCTTAGATGCCATGGCAACAAACTTAAAGTGGATTGTTTTTAGGAGCTGTTGTTGTATCAATTTCAGGATCTCTTGTATTTGATTCATATTTAGATTCTCTCTAGGAAGTCTTTCGGGTAGGAGAGAAAATTTTCTGAATCGCTCCAGCCATATATTATATGTCTTACAAATTAAGGTAAGTTCAAATTTTCATTGATACTAAAATTATGCTAATTGATTTTGTTTATGGAGTGGAATATTGAAATGAGTTTGTGTATTTTACAGGACTTAGGTTTGTGTAGTACTGGATACTAGTGTTGCTGAACATTTTCTCTGTAGTTTGCTTATGAAGATGCTAGAAGTTGAACATCCAGGTGCTAAGGTAATATCGATACATTAGGAATGCATACATTTTTTATTCTTTGGGTTTGTTTCTGTTCTTGAGAAGGATTAATTTTCAATTTTAGTTTGAGTTATATGCAAATGGATCCACTAAATGGTGATTGTAATGTCGCTTCAATTTATCGTACATTTATTGAGGAAGTTCCTTATGTGAATGAGATTAATCACAGGGTTTAAGCAGTGGCTCTTGCTATGTCACTTTCCTTGTCGAGGAGAAGGACGTCAGTATCTCAAACTTGTGGGAATGCAGGGCTATTCTGCGTAGAAGTGGTGTGGCTGAAGCTCTCACTACGAACCACAGTTCGAGGAGAAGATGAGTGGAACAAAGAACAAGGTAGTTATGTAGTAGATCACGAACTCCTTAAGAAGCAAAATTGTTGAGCTCTTGTAATGTTTTTGCCTTGTAGAATATGGAATGAAGTCACATGTATTAGAAAGCAATTAAATTCATGTCATATGTTTGTGTAGGTAATTTTTTAGTCATTATACTATGTGGTTACTGTACTAGTTATGTGCTATAGGTTCATGTCGAATCATAACTATTCAATCATGTTGTTGGTTTCAGGGAGCACAATCTTAGGAAGGTGCTTCTGCGAAATTAATAACTTGAATTGTGTAAGCTCTTCTTCTCAAGCACCAAATATTTCACTCGTGCTTGATACAAAGCCTAAAAGATATTAAAAAAAGAAAGGTAACTGTTCTCTATTGTTTTCTTTGATATATTTTAGAATTATTAACTTGAATTGTGTGTGCAGATGGTTTTTATGGAATCTTCTTGTCTTGGTTCCTTTTTCGAACTAACTTGAATGGCTTGGCAACATAGGCTAGTTTAGTTGCTTATATACATAGTTAGAGACACTTTTCTTATATGGGTTTATAGATGGTGTGATTTCTGAAACGCATTTCTACTGTGTCCTATAATTGTTTGTTGAAATGTCACAAAGAATTACTATTAAAAGCATGATTGTATAAATGGGTTATCCTCATGTCATGGTGTCTTTAAACAAGTATAAAGGTTCCATCATGACATGGGTTAGCCTCAAATTGAACTAGATAGTTATAGGTAATTATCCAACAACTTTCGGAAGATATTTCTCGTCGATTTTGGATGAGCGCCTAGGAAAATATACATGCTTTAGTATATGCAGTGAAAAGCAACAAAAATGATTAATACCTACAATTGCGTGAACAAAAATGATTCAGTACATTTTTATTGGGATTTTGTCAATGCTTTCTTCACGAGAAATGTTTATCTAGATCTCCTCTATAATCTGTTAAAACACATGATGTTTGGACTTATAAATTAGAAGTTATAGCTTGAAACGTACATGTAGTCACAGTTGAGTTTTCCTGAAGGCAGCACCTGACACAGTCTTGTCTTGTGATTTTGAAGCATTGACACTTTTAATTTGGCATGAGTTCCTTCTAGGAAGTTGTAAAGGGTTGTGAAAGATTTCGGGAAAGGTGTAGCATGCTTGATTCAGGTCATTAATTTAGGAGTTATCGCATTGCAAAAACAGCATGTTGGTGCTGAAATTTCTGAAAAACGGCTCTGTTGGGATTTTTCTCATGATACGTTCCCACATTTTTGAACAACTTAGAGCATGAATTAGCTCGGGACTTAAACCAAGAACTTTTAGATATTTATGAGAACTTTTCCGTGAAGAAAGTAATTAAGAGACTTTATATTGCATTAAGGTAGATGTTTTTAACATGTAAATGGCTCTTGATATACTGTGTGAGTAGGGAAGAAATTCCAAATAATTCTTATTTTGCAAGCATTTTATTTAGTCTAAGAAGATTATAAATCCTTGAGTTTGGTTTACTTTGCGTACCTGACTTATCCATTCTGAATTTGGTATGTATGTGTGTATGGTTGTCGTCTATGGTGCACAGCCAGGTGAAATGTTAATAACTTGGTGTTTTTAATCTGATTATTGATTATAAAATGTTTCATGAAATTATATTTGAGTCATGAGATTGTCATTTATAAACAAGTGCTGGACACATAATACCTTTATCTGCATTCATAATAGGAGAAGACACTCGGACATTGTGGAGTGACAAGTGACAACAGACTACATAAGCAGCAAAAATCTCAATGATAAACAGTAAGTTCTGTCCCTAAAAGACCCTCTTCATCTTTACCTAGCTAGAGCCTTATTGGTGCTTACTTAGACTTGATCATCTTGTTAGTCAATGTAGCCTTATTCAACCCACCTGGTGCTCTAAATAGCACAAGTTTGGTGTATTCTATGAAGCATATTTTATTATATTAAAGTTTTGTGAGTTCATAATTCTGTTAGAATGCGAATCTTTAGTCCTTAGAGGTACCCGAGTGTTGGCATTTTTTCGATTGATAATTACTTACATGAGTTTCGTTGTGTGTTTGTCTTGCAATGGTTACTTTAGTGTTCATACTTAAATTCTGAACTTCATTATGAAATGTTTTCTTGGAAAATGTATTTCGATGCAACCTTTCTTGATAATATTACGCTTAACTTTTGATGTCATTGTGACATTCTATTTCTGTTTACATCACTGTATTTTTTAACCAAAGGAATACCAAACAGATAAGGCAGCCTTAGAATGGAAAAGTAGAGATGCCTCATGCACCTTATTCTTTGTCTAAGGCAGAAAGGGAAGTCATTTGTAAAACTCTTAGCACACTTAAAGTTCCAATTGGTTACAGTGCGAATTGGAAAAGGAAAGTATGCTTGAAAGACTTCCAATTGACATGTTTCCTGTTGATACGAGCTTGAACATTATTCCCCTTTGATATTAGTATTTGCATACCAAAAGCATTCCACAAAAGTAATTCCCTTATAGTCCTTTTCTTTTCCATTCCCAGCTTTTTCCATTTATGTTTTCACTCTTGTGTTTTGATATGTAGGTTCTATTGATATCCTGGTTACTTTGGAGCTTACACCATAGTGAGAGGCATGGTATTCTCAAGGCATGTTTTATATGTTTCTTTTGGTTTGGAATTAGCTCTGCAGCTTTAAAATTTCGATTCTTGCCTATCACACATTGTCGGAACGTCGTCTATTAGTTGAGCATGTCGTTAGAACATACTAGCTAGCTTGGACATGTGTTGTTCTGAACTAAGAATTTCATTCTTATGTGTAATTTAAACCCAATGAATGAAAGAATGGAAGTTGAATTCTCAATTGGAGTTTAAATTTGAGTTAAATTTGAATTTCAGTTTGACTTCGACTTGACTTTGCTGTGACTTTGACTTCCATTTGATTTGACTTTGACTTGAGTTCAATTTGACCTGACTTGACTTTGATGCAGTCAGATTTTTCAGATTTAGCCATTCAGCCATTTCAGCAAATCTGAATCTATATTTTTTTTATATTATAATTTAAATCTGAGACACACGGTTAAGGGTCTGTACCTCGTTACCATTAAAATACGTCGTTATTTTGAGACCCACGGCTTAAGGTCGTACGAGACAGCGACGCTTTATCAGAGACCCCAACAGAGACGGTTGGAAGTAGTCGTATAATACGTATATATGACTTGTTCTGACGGTCGCGGAACTTCTGTTTTCCACTAGTGAAAGAAACTTCAAGGAAAAACGAAGCTTACCTCATGAGAAGCAGCGGGGTTGAAAATCCATGGCTGGTATCCATCATACTTCTCAGGTAAATAAAAAGCTGTAGTAAAGCCATAGGCCCAAGGACCCACCACACGAAGAGGAGTACGAGCCCAGCGATCAGTATTGTCAAGGCGGATGCGATCATACTTCGGCAAAGGTAGCCTAGCAGAAAAAGGAATAACAGTCAAACCAGTCTTATCGATCTCCTCCAACAGACGAAGGCTATTACCCTCCCTGATTTGCTTGGCAGTAACATGGATACGACGAGGACCAACACTCCAAGTAAGAAGGTTACTCTTCTGAATAGCATCGGCATACGTAGCGCTGAAGTTGGCGGGGGTATAATCCTCTCCCTTAGATCTCCCCTCAGCAAAGGATCATAAGACTCCAGAGTAGTTTTACCCTTGCTACGGTACCATTTCTCACAAAGGGCACGCCAGAAATTACCAGTATATTGCATAACTCCTCTAACCTGATTCGTGTTTGTCGGGTCGTCCCTCGTAGACAAAACGTCATAGTAGAAGGGATCCTTTATACTAAACAAATGGAGGAGCATACATGCGGCCAACTGGCCAAAGCTAATCAGGAGGTTATTCTCATCATAAGGAAAATACCGGATGAGATACTCGGTGAGAACATCAGGTCCATTGACGAAGGAATTCTCGAACTTATGAAGACGAAAAGACTTGGTAATCTCGGCAAGGATAGATGAGCAAAGCTATCCATGTTACGTAGTTGAAGCCTCTGAAGCTCATAGTGAGGAGGAGGAGGTGGAAGATATTCAACAACAACTTCTTCAACCTCAGGGTCCGCAACCTCCTCAGGGACCGTAGCCGCCTCAGTCCCTGGTGGAACCTCTGGATCCTCAGGGGGAGGGGATGCGGTAGCATCAGGATGATCCATTCGCGGAGGAGGGTCAGTCGACGAGGATATCCTAGGGCCCTTACGCGTAGGCTTCTTCGAAAGTCTCATAATTCCTAACACCAACAGGAGAAACATCCCAATCAACAATGGCGGACAAAAAATCACAGTCCATTACAAAAACAGATCAGGGGAAAAAATCAACATACTTTGGGCATGGGTTTTATTAAACCAACCAAAAGGAAGAGTTTAAACTCATCACGGGGAAAAATCAAGGGTCATTCATCACATGATCGGAGTTTCAGACAAAGAACAATCATGGCAAGATCATCATCAAAATGCAAAGTAGGATGAAACCCAAGCCCTCATACAATGAGAATGGGCAAAAAAGAATTATAATTCTCATATCCAAGCACCACAACAACATCCAGCAATCGAAAGAGGAGATGCAGAACTAACCATAAAGAAGTATGAAAGAAACAATAACGAGTAAGAACTACTTACTTGCACAATCAGACGCTGATTAGAACTTCGAGGGAGAAAAAGAAAAAATGGAGCAGGTAGCAGCAGGAGAAAAAATCTCTGAGAAATGGATGGAGAGCTACAGTTCGAGGAAGGGAAAAGGAGTTAATGAAAATTCCTTCTCTTTATTCCCATCTTATAGGTGGCGGGAGAATCCAAAACTTTGGATGTCCCGAAATTCAAGGGGAAGTTATTGCATGAAAGGACATGTAGGGACCACTCAACCGGTACATGCAAAAATGGCGGCGTAACGGAAGTTTTCTTCCAATTCTACCAAACGGCAGAATATGGAAGAAAAAGGGAAAACTCTGAATACCAATATTCTGAGGAGCACGTGTCACGATCTTAGTGTCTGCATACAAACTTAACTGTGCAGCCTTCGCTATACAGAGAAGCCTGAGTAACAAAGGATACCTTCGCAGATCTACTTTATCCCATCCCAAGGAAGGATGCCTCGACGGTTGAGATAAGAAGAATAAAAGCCTAGTCTACAAGGAGGCAGCTGTCGAAGGGGCAGAGTTATATGAGGCATCTAATCAGCATTGAATGCATAAATCTCTTATCTACACGCATAATCAAAGCACGTG
This sequence comes from Papaver somniferum, assembly GCF_003573695.1. NCBI lineage: Eukaryota > Viridiplantae > Streptophyta > Magnoliopsida > Ranunculales > Papaveraceae > Papaver > Papaver somniferum. The sequence goes on from NC_039359.1 coordinate 70,241,724, forward strand.
AAGAGAGAAGGCGTGGCAGAACCCGATTGGCAGAAGATGGTGGTGAACGAAGGTACAACCTGTACTAAGGTTGGAAAGTTCCCAAAGGAACGTGGGTCAGCTGAGGTGGTAGAGTGCGACTGGAGAAAGCATGCGGTGAACGAAGGTACCATTGGTACGAAAGGTATATCAGTGAATGATGGACCCAGAGGCAGCAAAGATATACCTGGAGCAGAAGGGGCTATAAATACCAAGCCTCACCAACAAACTAAGGGCATTCAATATCTAGGAGAGAAGATATAGTCTTAAGCTTACCTCTTTAATGTTTGGAAATTAAGTATCCTTGATCTTGAGTTCTCTCTATTACTTTGGGAAGCATTTAAGATCTCTGTAACCACCATTAACATCTTTGTAACCACCATACTCAATACAAAACAATCACTCATTACCCCGTGGACGTAGACGAAAGTCGAACCACGTAATCTCTCATGTCTCATGATAACTTAGAAGCTTTTACATTATATTTGTGTTCTTCGTTATTATTTTGATCGTGAATACCATTTATTGCTAAGCATCATCAGTTCAACAAAGGCATCAATACTACTTAGTATATGATCCTCTGAGTTGTACACATTACGTAGACTACGGAAAAACGAGTAGTCATAGACGAGAACCTTATTTTGATACCTAGTTCTTTAAAGGGTTTAGTACCTGGACTAATAGTTGACTGCCAAAGCTTTCATGGAAATATATTTGCTCAAACACTATTAGATCATATTTGATGTATCAACATGCCAAGCAGTTAGTTGTTGATGATATCACCTAACCAGCTAGGAGACACAGTTAACCTATGGTTTTTAGTTGATTTTATACATTAGCTTTTCAAGCTGTCGTATATTATATAAGAGCCAAAAGTATTTTTCAACAAGGTCCCAATGCACCATGCGATTCATTCTAATGTTTTAAATCTCAGTGAACTTGACAGTCTAGTCCTATTTAACTTGGTCCTTAATGTTTATTTTGCTTTGATATCTATTCTCACTTGATAGATAGGTGACACGCTAAGCATTTTAGAACCTCATGACCAATCTCAACATGTATATTGCTGCATGATCCTATTTAGGATCTCTCATTCCTTATGTTTTGTTTAATGCCTTAATAAAGGATACAACTGATCAAGATTGACTATAGAAAATGTTAAGACAACAAGACCTATCAAACAATCCCACTTAGCATACACTTTAGTAAAAATCTAAATCATGAAGCACAAGAGAGCATTATACAAATGATGAGAATGAAGGCCATGCCTCTTGAAGAAAAATATTTAGGCATCAATTTGTTCATCTCAAGGAACACGCACAAATGTTTGAAGCCTACTATTGACAATATAAAGGGCAGTCTACTCAACTGGCAAGGAAAGCTTGTTTCACAGGCACGAAGAAGTGCACAAATACAATCAGCAATTGGTATTATGGCTCAGTTCCAAATGAGATGCTTCAATGTGCCAAAAAAGACAATAAATGAGATAGAGTCCCTTCAAAGAAGATATTGATGGAATAAAGATAATGGAAGAGGATATTACATGATATCTTGGAATTCAGTGTGCAAGGAAAAGAGATTTGGAGCTTTAGGTTTCAAAAATATTCAAATTTTTAATGAGGCTTTATTAGCTAAACTGGCTTGGAGACTCATAAAATAGAATGATGCAAAATGGGTGCAAGTGTTACAAGCAAAATATTTTAAGGATTCAGATCCACTTAAGGATGGGGTTAAAACAAAAGGCACCTGGATATGGAGAAGCATCTGCATTGGTCTAGAATGGGTGAAAAGATATTGCATTTGGCATGTTGGAAAGGAAAAAAGATAAGAAATTTTAGAGACAGATGGGTTCCTGGAAATGGAATTATAATTCCTTCTCAAGATCCACTACATAAAATATAGCTATTGCTACACTATATATTGCCACACCTTCAATATATGTGATGCAAAAGCAAATTTCTAGTCACGGTACTTTTCAGCTGCAGCTAAAAGCTATAATTTACTGTTACAAAATGAAACTTTTGCCACACAACTGTAGCAATAATATGAAAAGAGTGTGGCAAAAAAGTATAATCTCTTGCTGCAGCAATAAGATTGGTGCTTCACAAAAGACTTCTTGCTACATAGGTTATCGCGACACTAGTAGGGGTTTATGCCATAACTATAGGGTGATGCAATATATATAAGTTTCTTGTAGTGATCACAACATTAGTATTCACAATGATTTGAAGGTGGATGATTTTATAAATGAAGATACCAACTATTGGAGCATTCAGCATCTTAATAATTACTTCTCTGAAGAACAACAAAGAGGATTCTGAATACAAGGCCTTCTGTGAAAAAACGAGATGAGATAAAGTGGTCTTTAACTAGAACATATCACTTTACTGTGAAATCACTTTAAAATGCAATTATGCTGCAACAACAAAATGTGACTGATTTTAATCCAGAAGAGAGCAAATATTGGTTGTGATTATGGCATTTCAGTGTTCTTCACAAATGCCAGTTATTTCTATGGAAAAATTTTCAAGATATTCTTCCAGTTTATACGAGATTGAGTAGAAATCTACGAATGCAGAGTGTTCTTTGCAGGAGATTCCAACAAGATGAAGAAACAACTACCCATCTTCTTATCAGTTGTTCATATGCCCAAGAAGTTTGGAGGGAAGTCAATATCAGTATTGATGCTACTCTACAGGATGTGCAAAATGCAAAAGAATGGTTGAGGACATAGAATAACATGGATAATAAGACTTCCTCCAGTAATCCGGAGAAGATTAATATCATTAGAGTCACTATGTGGCAAGATGTGAATTGGTGTTTGAAGATATTTGGAAAAGTTCAGCTAACACATATACTATAGATCCTATGCATTTCTGGAGTGGAATTACATCACACACTAATATGCACATGAATGATAGTTATAGTACAAGAAATCACAATGGATTGAAATCCACTAGAAACATATATTGGTCCAGACCTCCAAATAATTGGTTAAAATTGAATATTGATGCTTCTTTTTCTGCAGATACTTACATTGCTGGTTTGGCTCTAATATTGAGAGATGTTTCAGGGAAGCTGGTGGGGGAAAGAGCATTAGTGGACATAGATAGGAATGCTGAGCAAGCGGAATTGCTGGTAATGTTTGAAGCTTCTAAATGGGCTACTCAGTTAAAGTTGGAGAATTTTATAATAGAAGGTGATAACAAAGCTGTTGTACTATATAAATAGGGTTTCTAGTAGTGTCAGATGGGAAGATGAATTTCTCTTAGAAGAGATTAAAAGTCTTCTCAGTTGTATAAATGTTTGCAGAGTCTGTTTTAGCCATAGAAGTGAAAATGAGGTAGCTGACAAGCTAGCTAAATTTGTTAGAATACATGGAAATGTTCAGGTTAGGTGGGATGAGATTCCTCCAGCTATCTCTCGTCAAATAAACCGAGATATCTCCCACTCAACTTTTTATGAGTGCTAGTTCGAGTAGTATCTGTTTATTGATGTGTGTTGTGTCTGTAGGATGAGTACTAGTTTTGTGCCTAGTCGTTGTGTGTTGTGTAGTTGTTTTGAAGTCTGTATGTTGTCTCTGAGATTTAATGAATATCTGATATTTTGTTGTAAAGAGAAAATTATCTCCTTTCAAGTTGTTAAATATTTTGAAACTTCATATTTATTTCTGATTTCAATTATATACAAGTTTCCACTAAGTAAAGGAAGAAATTTTTGATTTAGATTAAAGAGAGCACATATCCGGATGCCATCATAACCCGAACCAGTAGAATAAATCTTAAGAATTAAAAAAATCTAAAAAATATTAAGATTTCACCATAAAAATAAATAAATACTCAATTCTTCTTAATATAAAGGAGAATGTTAAGGAAGGAGAATGTTAAGGCTGACGTGTCGGAATAAGGTTAAATTTCATGTTTTCTCTAACAATAGGATGCCACATTGGCATATCAGTTATACCCACTGAACAAATGCGTCTCTTGGTTAAAGGTTGTTATGGAACAGATGAAAAGATTCAAGCGAATATGCACGTTTTTACGATTTACCAACACAACTCTTCAGTAACTTCAGTATTTATGTCGAATACCCTTACCATCAGAAATTTACATTTCGACAAATCTATTCTCTTCGTCATCTCATATTCTGAGACTCTTCCAAATGCAGTAGAGAATATTAGGATGGTTTTCAAAAGGAAGCCATAGTTTTTCGTTTAATTAGCTTCAGAGTAACAGTTGTAAGAAAGCAGTCGCCTCCATGGTTTAAATGGGGATCCTGGGTGTTGATCACTAGATTCCCCCTCATATCTGCAAAGTTAGAATTAATGCCACTTCGAAAAATAAAATTGAGAGAAAACAAAAAGTTACATGGCCGCCACCAATCAACATGATTCTGAAAAGGTTTTTAACAGTTGTGTTGCTTCAGGGTAAGCTATTTAACAGAAAATCAAATCATAATCAAAGAATGAATGCAAGTTGTTAAAGTGATGTCTTCAGAAACATGTATTTTTAAGTTTTCCCTCAGCGTTTAACGGAGATGCGTGTTTTGGTTCGCTGCTAAGTATTTTAAGTTATTTTCATGTCTTCAAGAAAACCCCTACATACTAAAGTTAACTTATGTAGAAATCTTATGTTCAACAACATCGGGTTTTACAAATTAAAACTCATATCAACTGGAGAAGAAAAACTTCAAGTACGTATGATCTCAGTACAGGTAAATTCAAAGCCCCGTCTTCAAATATATTTTTTTGTTTGGAATTCTTATAGAAATATTATGTTCGACAACACCGTCTTTACAAATCATATCATATCAACTGGAAAATAAAAACTTCAAGTACGTACGATCTCAGTACAGGTAAATCCAAAACCTCTTCAAATCTATTTTTTTTTGTTTGGAATTCTTAATTTGTGCAAATATGTGCATATCTAATAGCTAATTTTATAGTTTTTCAAGTGAATTTATGATTATCATTTGATCGTTTGAGTTCGGTTCATGTCTGTCAGAAGTTCGTGAGGATGGGAAATGATATACGCAATATTTTTGTTGCACATAACATAAGCGCCTGCTGAAATTCCAAATAAGAAATTCCTAATGATTTATTGGGCCTAATTACTAACCCTTATAATTGATTTGCTATTTGAATGTGGGTCGTTTATGCTACTCACATAATCCGTGTGTCTGCTTAAATTTTTAATATTAGTTAAGTTGGGTGACACAGGTGGATCGAAAATTAAATTTAACGAGTTTTATGTCTCAGTTCTATATTATCCTTTTGTTTAGTGTTTTTGTTATATATTCAGTTGGTTTCAACATCAAAATATATTTTAGATAAGAGAAGATCTTTGGAAGGACTTAATATGCTACGCTAACTTAAGATAGAGAGGTGAAGATAAGGCGTGCAATGACTTACTCCGGGTAGATGTCTCAACAGGATGCAAACTGGTGATAAGGCGTGGAATGACTTAGTTATTTTTAACTCATATTTTCAAGTGATGTTTTTGGTTTTGTTTTGTGAACAGTTGCATACATTTCTTTATTTGAGAAAGGAAGTGAAAACAAATCCAGGGAAGTTTTTTTGCTAACAAAGTTGTACCTCTGTTTGTATTAGACAATGCTTGCTTCTTTTTCCAAAATAATGTTTTACTATTTTTTTGCAATCCTTGATAGTCTTTCATCTCCAGATGAGGATAATCAGTCTCGACAAAGTGATATTGTATTTTTGCAGTCCTTAGAGCGTCCACAATGGACGACTAAACCCAAATATTTGGTCCAAATACATGACGTAGTGGAAGAGAGTAAAGATCAAAAACCAGACTAAACCCAAATTCCAGACTATATTTAGTCCGGGACCAAGACCAAAACCAAATTTGGTCGAGCGGAGATTAAAAATCCGTGGGGCATTGGTATAATAACCGTTTGGAGTGGGGCGTAAGTATAAAGTGCGCCTGATGGTTTCAAAATGGGGGCGGACATTATATGTGAGCCTGATGGTGGGGATCACATTATATGTGATCCTGATGGTGGGGATCACATTATATGTGATCCTGAATAAAATGGGGCGGACATTATATGTGAGCCTGATGGTGGGGCGGATATTATATGTGTGTCTGGATCAGGCGGGGGTATACTGTACGCTCGACTAAATTTTACTCGTACACCGTAGCTTACCAATACGGACTATACCCAAAATTTGGTCCTTTTTTTGGTATTTGATCTTTGGTTTTGATCCTACCACTGCGGTTGCTCTTAGTCATTAGCCCTTTTTGGTCTTCCCTAAATATTTGGAGTATCTCCACACCTTGGAATTGGAAAGCTACCACATACTTCTGTAATGTTAGCAAGAATGAGAATGAATATCACTTGATTATCTCTTATAATTTTCATTTGCATGTTTTCGTTAAGATTTTTTCTTTTATTTTGATTTTCCATTGATGAATTGCTAATACTAATTAATAAGCTGTTTCATCTCCTTCTGTTTATTTCAGGAGTAAGTTAAGATTGAATTATGAGGGATGGATTAGGAACTTGGGACTTCAAAAGCTTTCAGACTTCGGTAATTTATGGACACCATTTACTTTTTCATTATGCGCTAGAGTAGTAATTTCACAAATTTAAACACCTAGCCCCTGCAAATGCACGTATTGCATTATATAATGCAATACGTTTGTACTACAAGGCATCTTAAAAAACGAGTAGAAAAATTCTATTGTGGGTTATCCTTTTAGTTAAATGATACTCTCCGTCCTATATATTTTACTTGTCAAAATAGGGTTTTACAAAAATTGGAAAGAAATTCAAATTACCTTTATATACACCATGAATCATCCAAATTACTTGTTTAATATACTAGTTTTCACATCCTAATTTTTATTTCATTCTTGATAATAAGAAAATTTTAGTGGGAAATATCGAAATTTTATGGTACATTTTTCCTAGGAAAAACTCTATTTTGACAAATGCATCGAACAGATGGAGTATAATTTTTATTCCGTCTCTCTCGGAATGGCTATATGTTGGGCCATCTCTAAATAAGGAACGAGAAAGTATTTGAAAACAAGCAAAACACAGTATATGGAGCGTTAAAAGTTGCATTATTCTGATTCAACCTCTACTATAATCCACCTGTTGCGGATGAAACTGAAGCTGAAGATAACCCTATGCAAATCCTTCCTGAAGTGACTCAATGCTGGAAGACACCTGCTGCACCTTTCATTAATTTTAATGTCGACGCAACTTGGAAAAATGGTGCTTATGCTTGCGCGGCTATTGCAAGGTAATAATGGTGTTTGCTGGGGTGCAAGTACTACAATTGGCTGGGCCGATACGCCTTTCTTTGTAGAAGCAAATGGATTCTCTCTGGCAACTGAACTCGCAGGGTGGCTTAATTTAAAAGACATTGTTATTGAAGGAGACTGTCAAGTTATGGTTATATGTATTACTGGTTCCATAAAAAGACCATATTGGCGGATCTGGAAGATAAGAGATGACATCAAGGAGCTTATGAACACTTTCAGCAATTATGAAATCAGTTTTGTCCCTGAAATGGCCAACTCTGCAGCTTATGCTCTTTCTCGAAACGTCCATTCTAGATGGACTAAACAGCAGTTACCTACTCACATCACTTCTCTGTGGTTGGAAGTTGCTTGTTAGTTTCTTTGCTTTCCTTTTTCTTTGCCAAAAAAAAAAACCATTCTCGAGAAGTAAAGACCCACATGAAGGCATGCATGGACTATGGATTATGGATATCATATTTTTAATATGGGCATGTATCACAACGGAAAAGTATGTTTCAGATTTTATGCATATAAAATGGATACAAAAATAATAATAAACACAGTATAAGTCACCTCTTTCGATAACAACATAAACATGACTATTCTATACGTGAATTAATTTAGAATGTTACCTAAAGAGAGTAAAGATCAATCAGATTACAAAAAGAATATTGTCGTACCAAAAACTACTCCATCCTTGGAATGCCTGTTTGATATAGACCCCTCATGACTCAACTGTTCAAGGATACTTACCCCGCTAATCGCCATATATCTTCAGATTTGCTGCTTTTATATTTGGGGCTTAATCCAATAAATAGTTATCATGAAAAGTTCAATGGAGTTAATTATGACTGCAAAGTGTTGGTGCAAAAATGATCACTCCAACAATCTTCGAGATGCGGGAAAGTTGATCCAATCGCTACTGTTGATGAAAAATCTCCAAAAAATTGATCAAAAGAGGTGGGGGTACCTGCAAAAACACTCGGATGCTAAAATCAGCGGATGTTCTATGCAAGTGTATTATGGTGAAAAGAATAGAATTTTGTGGCGTTTGATTTGAGATTTTGCCTCTATATATAGGCATAAAATAGACGTAGCTTTAGGGTTTTGATAGTTATCCAAATAACCTCCCTCATCTGTATAAATCCCAAATAACAACCAGATTCATGATAAATTCTAATATTTATCAGAATCTTCACTTATCCCAAATAATTATTATCTTGAATAATAATTATGACTACTTAAGATAAATATCATCTTTTATCAGGATTTATCTTAAATAATATTTAATAATTATCTATAATAATTATTCCATGAAAATCTTAACCTCTTTTATTTAGATCTTTTAACCCATGGAGTTGTGGGTTTCCATAACAAACCCACCGATTTCCATAATAAACCAAATTCAGGCTTCCATAATAAGCCTTGTGGGTTTCCATAAAAAAATTGGTTTCCATAATAAACCAAATTCAGGCTTCCATAATAAGCCTTGTGGGTTTCCATAACAAACCCACCGGTTTCCATAACAAACCCACCGGTTTCCATAATAAACCAACCCCAGGCTTCCATAATAAGCGTTGTGGGTTTCCATAACAAACCCACCGGTTTCCATAATAAACCGGATTTAGGCTTCCATTATAAGCCTCATGTGATACGCACGTACGCTATTTTAATAGGGTACAAACATCGCCCCCTCTTAATTCTCAACTTGTTGATGGATTAAGAAAATCAAAAGGGGAACCTTCGCGGCTCGCTTTATGTTATTTATCCGATAAACTTTCGTGGCCTTGGCCAGCTTGTTCTGCGGATTAAGAAAATCAAAAGAAGAACTAACCTTTGCGGCTTGTTCAAATTCTTCATATGATGTTTGTTCGATAACCTTTCGTGGCCTTGGCCAGCTTGTTTTGTGGATTTTCCCCAAAGTTGGCTTAATAATTCGAAGCACCAAAAATGTACTCAATCTTCTCATAAGCCATTGTTCTTTAATCACCAAACACGTTCAAAGTACCAACAACGTACTTAAAACTCCATATAGTATTACCCAAACGCCAAACAGATCAGCATGTTATGTTCTCTTGCTCTTCCATTAACTAACATATGACCTAAGTGTTGGCCTTGTAAATCTTCTCTAATCTCATCTCCCACCCTTATGGTGAATGAAGCATTTCCTTGGTTTTTCTCTTTGATAGAAAAATGCTCCAATTTATCTCTTTAATATAAAAATTATCAGGATCAAATTAATAATTCAACTTCGACTTTGAGAACATACCTCACTTGAATGCAGGTTGCTCCCGTAATTTGCTAGGCACATTGGTTGCCCACTTGTTCCCGTACTGGCCTAGTACTTGACGACTCAATGCTTGTGTGTCCGTGAATAATATACGACAATCTCTGGTCTACAGGTTGACTGTCTCTAGATTTTCGTCGTACATTTCCTTTCTTTTGCTCCACCTCCTTTACTAAACGCTTTTCTTTTTATTTTTCTTTTTGTTAGAAAGACATTGCAGCTATTTCCTTGATAAGCAAAACACTTTGTTTTTCTCTTTATTAGAAAAACATTGCAAGCATTTCCTTAATAAGCAAAACACTTTGTTTTTCTCTTTATTAGAAAAACATTGCAAACATTTCCTCCGCATGTGTTCTTCAACATTTTTCCTTTGCTCCTTTCGCTCCATTATAGCTTCAGCTTAATTATATTATAATACTTTGTTTTCGCCTTTCTCTTTACTAGAAAGACATCGCAACAATTTCCTTCATAACCAAAATACTTCTCCTTTGTCTTTCTCTTTTATAGAAAGACATTGCAAGTATTTCCTTCATAATAAAAATACTTCGCCTTTGATAACTAAAATATCTCGCCCTTGTCTTCCTCTCCTCGGGCGTTCGTTCTTTCCATCTTATTCTCCCCCAGTACTTGCCACGATACTGAAAAAGATGTCTTACATTATTCGACTTCTTTAAACAAGTTGGTTTTGATTGCATGCTAGGCGTCACTTTAGCCGCCTCCAATATCTGAAGAGATATTCTCGAATAGAAAAGACGCCCCCTTGTGAAGCAGGAACTAGATCTATTATATCCGCTCCTCACTTGCTAGATAGATCTGGGCTTATGGTATCTTTTAAGTTGCCATCTTATTTCGGGGTTCATCGTGATTTTCCCTTTAAAATCGCCTGAAAATATTGTCGTGGTGTGGCGTGTCCCTCGGTTCCGAACATTTTTGTTGTTCGTGACAACTTTGCTTTCTTTTCCTTCTCCGCTTTGGCATACCTATCACCCCTGTCATACAACTCTTTGAAGTTTTTGACTGGATGAACTGATAATGAGTTGTAAATTCCAAACTCATCATAATCCATTGCATTTTTATATGCCTCTATTACGAATCCCTCGTCCACCTTTCCAATTTCATTAACTTCCTGACGAAACCTCCTATTAAAATCAAAAAGACTTTCGCCAGGCTCTCCGTCAAGATCATTGGAAAGGTTCTACAGAGTAGCTCGTCGCTGAAGCTCCACAAACTCATTGAGGCTTGACATCGTTGGACGTGCTCCACTGGATTTCCATTGCGTCCGTCGAAAAACTCCTTGAATTGAGGATGGTTGAAATTCGAGGGTGGGCGGTAGCGCCTTATCTTTTCAACAAATGGGAGTCCATCGATTTTTTCATTGATAAAATTTGTTGCTCTTAATCTTTGGATTGCTTTTGGGCTAACATCTCACCAATCATTTCACTAAGCCTTCTTTTGCTGAGTTCTTCGCCTCTCACCGAGTCTCCCTCAATTTCTCTGCGAATCCGCTCATTCCTGTCAGACTCCTTTCTCCTTTTAGAAAGGTCTTTATCACGTCTAGACCTCTTCGAGTGATCATCATTGATATGATCATCCCTTTGTCTATGTTTCTTGCGACTTGATCTGGTTCGCCTATCTTGCTCGGCCGTGTAATAATGATCATCATCGAGCACATAACGATCATAATAATCGTCATCATGGTGAACGCGACTTTGATAAACGTTCCTGACATCCTCGCTTCTTCTTGCATCACTTTGACTGAGACGACGACCGTCAAGAACTTCGTCCCCTTTGCGTGGGTCGTATCGTTCTCGATGAGAACGACGATTTGACCTATTACTTTCGGAATGTGGAATAGCTTTTTCTTCAAGCTCCTTTCTTTTCTCCAATGCAACCTTGAGTCGCTTGTTTTCCTTTCCAATTCCTGGAAACGCTCACGTAACGTCAATTCGATAAGAGTCACCCGCGAATTGTTAACTTGTGCAGCTGGTGGGTTGTTAGCTTGCACATGCTGTGGGTTGTTAGCCTGCGCAGGCTGTTGGTTAGCCCGTACTCCTCTATTAGCGATGTCCTCCTCACGAAGCTGCTGGATGCTTGGGTGTTGACCTTGATTCCCTCTTTGACGATTGAGGTTTTCACTAATAGTCCGGGGAGGTGATCTACGTAAGAGAACATTGTTTCCCCTGACACTTGGAGTCGATCTCACAGAACGAGTGGCTGATGCGTTGATGAGAGCGATGTTTCCATTCCGTCCCTTTCGTCTTGATGAGTATGGACGAAAGCGCTCCTTAAAGTTCGATTGTTGGCATGTTGACCTGAAGGATTTCCGGTAGGTGCATAAACGTCCATCTCAAGTTAATTTTCTCCTGAAGTATTCATAAGTTACTCTTTCTTTGTTAACTTTGCTTTCAACAGCTTTTTCAGATCTTCTACAACTCTGAAAAACGTTCAGAAACTTTCTGTAACTTTTTGAAAGTTCATGGATCTTTCCGCAACTTTCTGAACACGTTCAGAAACCTTCTACAACTTTCAGAAAACGTTAATAGACTTCCTGGATCTTTACGCAACTTTCTGAAAACGCTCAGACACTTTCGGCAACTTTCTGAAAGAGTTCAGACACTTTCTGCAACTTTCTGGTTCTTCTGCAACTTTCTGAAAGTGTTCAGAGACTTTCTGCGACTTTTCTGGATCTTCTCAACTTTATGAAAGTGTTCAGAATCTTACTGCGACATTTCTGGATCTTCTGCAACTTTCTGAAAAGAGTTCAGAAACTTACTGCAACCTTTTGAAAGAGTTCAGAAACCTTTTACAACTTTCTGAAAAAGTTCAGAAACTCTCAGCAACTTTTTGTTCACAATGATTTTGAAACCCTGGTTTCGAAAATCGTTTGAGAACGGCTTCTATCAAATGGGGAGCACGATCTTTTCTTCGTATCCCCTTAGTCGGCGCTAAAAGATGTTGGTGCAAAAATGATCACTCCAACAATCTTCGAGATGCGGGAAAGTTGATCCAATCGCTACCGTTGATGAAAAATCTCCAAAGAATTGATCAAAAGAGGTGGGGGTACCTGCAAAAACACTCCGATGCTAAAATCAGCGGATGTTCTATGCAAGTGTATTATGGTGAAAAGAATAGAATTCTGTGGCGTTTGATTTGAGATTTTGCCTCTATATATAGGCAGAAAATAGACGTAGCTTTAGGGTTTTGATAGTTATCCAAATAACCTCCCTCATCTGTATAAATCTCAAATAACAACCAGATTCATGATAAATTCTAATATTTATCATAATCTTCACTTATCCCAAATAATTATTATCTTGAATAATAATTATAACTACTTAAGATAAATATCCTCTTTTATCGGGATTTATCTTAAATAATATTTAATAATTATCTATAATAATTATTCAATGAAAATCTTAACCTCTTTTATTAAGATCTTTTAACCCATGGAGTTGTGGGTTTCCATAACAAACCCACCGGTTTCCATAATAAACCAAATTCAGGCTTCCATAATAAGCCTTGTGGGTTTCCATAAAAAAAACGGTTTCCATAATAAACCAAATCCAGGTTTCCATAATAAGCCTTGTGGGTTTCCATAACAAACCCATCAGTTTCCATAATAAACCAAATCCAGGCTTCCATAATAAGCCTTGTGGGTTTCCATAACAAACCCACCGGTTTCCATAATAAACCAACCCTAGGCTTCCATAATAAGCGTTGTGGGTTTCCATAACAAACCCACCGGTTTCCATAATAAATCGGATTTAGGTTTCCATTATAAGCCTCATGTGATACGCACGTACGCTATTTTAATAGGATACAAACACAAAGTTTTTTACATTTTTGTTATATTTTTTTTTGTTTCAATAACCCTTATTCTTCTGTAGTATATATATTACTATTATTTTTAATTATAGTTGATTGATTTTAAGAACTCAAAGTTTAATTTACTGGTAATTGAATTGAATCTATTTAGAAAAGCATATACACAATCCTATTTCTTGTCTAGAAAAATATATTGATTTAACGTTAGTACATATGGTGCCTCCGTGAGTTTTTCTAAATTTTGTTTTTTTTACAATTAGTTAACCTTTTGTGCTTCCTAAATATAACATTACCAAACAGTATGTAACTAATACTCGTCGTTAACAATAATAATTAAATAACAAGTCTAGGTCATATTTAGGTACCAACCTTATATAGGAAAAGTTATTCTTTCTATATCGAAGTTATAGCTCCATTCGCTTAAAAAAACTCAGTTTATGTCTCTTGAAAATATGTGATCCCCATTGGAAATGATGTGACCGTAACTCAGTTTGTGCATAATTTTTTTTATGGGGAGAAAAAGTATTATTCGCTTCCGGAATTCTCAGAATGAACCCTGTTAGATGATAAATCAAGTGATTGTTGTATGTAGTTGCTAATTGGTATTAATTAAATAGGCTATTTGTACTTTGATTATAGGATTTTCACGAGAATCTTATTTTGATACCTAGTTCTTCAAAGGGTTTAGTACCTGGGCTATTGTTGACTGTCAAAGCTTTCATGGAAATATTTTTACTCAAGCACTGTGAGATCATATTTGATCTATTAGCATCCTGCCAAGCATTTAGCTGTTGATGATATCACCTAACTAGTTAGGAGACACAGTTAACCTATGGTTTTTAGCTGATTTTTTATATTATATAACAGCCTAAAATCTTTTTCAACAAGGTCCCAATGCACCATGCGATTCATTCTAATGTTTTAATTCTCGGAGAACTTGACAGTCTAGTCCTATCACATGATAAGCATTTTACAACCTCCTAACCAATCTCAACCTATATGTCGGTGCATCCTATTTAGGATCTCTCATTCCTTACGTTTTGTTTAATGCCTTGACAAAGGACAAAACTGATCAAGATTAGCTATAGAAAATGTTAAGACAACAAGACCTATCATTATAAGCAATCCCACCTAATCAAATCAAATGTTGTAAAGAGAAAGTTACCTACGTTCAAGTTGTTAAATATTTTGAAACTTTATATTTATTTCTGATTTCAATTATAAACAAGTTTTCACCTAGTAAAGGAAGAAAATTTTTATTTAGATTGAAGAAAACACATATTTGGATGTCATTATGACCGAACCAGTATGAAAAATCTTCAGAATTAAAAAAAATCTAGAAAGTTTTAAGATTTCATCAAAAAAATAAACGTATTGATAGGGGGGCCACTTTTACTAGGAGGAAAGCCGACTTTGGGGAGGAAAAAACCTTCTTCCTATGGTTTTGGTTTTCCGTATCAATATTTCATAATCATGAGGATCACCGTTATCACAGATTATATATGGAACAAAATGTGGGAGGACCTCACACACATATATATATATATATATATATATATATGAAACCAGGGTGCAGCTAATAATCGTTGGTACTGTATATTATTTTGATCTCTACCTTCTACTTCTAATGCGTAATTAAGGTCAACCCATTACCCCATCCATAACATCACTTGTATGAGGGACACACTGAAAATGATATGCATCACAACTTAAATCACCTTACACGCATGTGGTTAATTAATCATGATTAACTGAACTCCCTAGTAGGATAGTTGGTGATTGTATACTTGTAGACCAACTGTAGATGTGTAACGAGTATTCATGTAACTACCGGAAATCCAGTAGCACACCCAAGTAAGAAAAGAAATAGATCTAAGACATGATAAAGGTTTGGATGAGAAGTTCTTTATCACTAACCACTCCGAGTAATGAAAAATACAAGCTCTCAAGTACAAGGAAACCCTAATCTCGCCCCTCAGTCAAGCTCTCACCTCTCCCAGAATCCAACCTCCCTTTACATTACTCCCGGACCCCTATTTATAGACCAATTGACCCTAATGGTGTACAACTCATTTTACTTCGTGTGAATCTCGTGGAGATGCTTTATACTTCACCCAGATCATTATCCATAAAGTTTTCCCCTTTCTTTCGCTGACAACTTTGGATGTTTGTTGGGACAACTGTCTCTTTTCTTGCTCCATAATTTACTGACTTCGCCAATTATCTTTTTAGTCAAGAAACCTTATTTCACCAACCTTTACTTCGTGAATGGTATCTTGTCGGGTACTCAAATTGATCCTTCGCAACTTAGACTCTTCGAGCGAGTTACCTCGCCTCAATATGATATCTCGCGCCTGGTTTTTATTTCGTCAACCATTCAATAATGACGATCCTTACTTGATTTGACAAGCCACTGACCGAGATATTTAAGTGAGATTCCTCATACCTATCTCGTGCCTTCCTGTGCGGCCACGTGGCGAACCTATTTTGTGTACCTATATTTTGCCTTTTCTTATTTCGTTTGAATTTTATGAGAATGGAATAAGAACCGGTTGAAATTCATTGGCCACCACGTTCTCCACCTTCTGGATTCCATATGGCCACGTTCTCCTAGTATTCGGTTACTATCGGTCAAGTTTCCTCGAACGTGTCGTCAACCTGGTCTGCTGGTAACCTTCCACTTGCTTATAAATACCTCGTTTTAGCTCTAGTTTGGGGTTTCCTTCTTCTTCTTTAATACTTTTTTTTTGTGAACTCAAGCTATTTTTCCTTCTGCTCATGTCTTTTCCATTATTGATACCTTTCTTTTCTCTCAACTGTCTTTCCTTTCTTGTCATCATTATGGCTCCAAAGAAGGTATCAACCCCTACTCAACTTAAAACTCTTGAGGATTTCCAAGAAGATTTCCAGAATATGGGTTTGTCTTTAACCCCTGCAATTGACTCCTCTGTGATTCCTCCCATCTCTACAACTCCTGATATGGAACTGAACTATCGATGGATTCTGTCCGACACTTGGTCCGCAGATAGGATGATTGTCACAGTCGGTCAGTTAAGAGTCGGGTTGTCCTTTCCCATTTACGATCCTTCTAATCCCATTTTTCTTGAGATTTTGAACAAGCTTAAATGTGGAGTCTTTCAGCTTTATGGTAACGCAATTCGTATTTCCAACGAGTTTGTACTTCGCTCAGGAAAAGGTACTTCGCTGGTTCCATCAACAGCTGAGCAATTCAACCCTCGCTACTATAGTGCGGACTCCTTCGCGGCTAACTATTTCGCAAGGTTTACAATCACTAATAAGTATCAGTAGTGGGGCATTGAGCTCATCCAGAAGACTATCTCGGCCTCGTTCAAGACTCCTCTTTTAAACGTGGACCTTCTCAACCTGTCGCAGGACGAAGACTGGGCGAAGTTCCCTCTAGTGGTAGGAGGTCCCTTGGTCTGGGGTGTCGATGAGAAAGGGATTCCCCGTAAACGTCCCCTTTCTAAACATTGTTATCTCGCTGGCTGCGCTCCTTGGAAGCTTCGCTGGTCTGTGCCAACTGAGGTATTGCTTCGTCTCTTGTCTTAGATCTGTTTCTTTTATTACTTGGGTGTGCTACTGGATTTCCGGTAGTTACAATTCATTTGTTGATGACCTGAATTCCATGTCTATTTTATTTACTTTTTGTGTTCTAAAAAATTCTAAACTTACACTCCTTGTTATATTAAGCTCTTGCAGACGTGAGAACACAAGATAGAACAAATGTAATAGAGAGTAAATATCTACTATTACAAACAAATATACCAACTCTTAACACGGAATAGCTTGTATAGTTAGAAGCTATTCGTTCACCTAGACTCTGGATTAGTAATAGGAGTACATGATATATGATGGAATTTTAAAGATTACCGACAAGGGAATGTCTTTTTTTAAATCCACCTCGAAATCGGCTTTCCCTTTAATAAAAATGGCTTCCCCCTATCAATTATATCATATATAATTTAATAGGTTTGTGATATAAGGCATCTTAAAAAACGACTAGAAAAAATCTATCCTGCGTTATCCTCTTAGTTTGATGACATCATTAACGGTCAAATGGTACTCACTCCGTTTTATTTTACTTTTCAAAATAGGATTTTGCAAAAATTAAAAAGAAAATCAAGTTACCTTCATATACATCATCAATCATCCAAATTACTTATTTCATATCGAAATTTTTTAGTGGGAAATATCGAAATTTTTCGTTACATCTATGCTAAACAAAATTCATTTTGGAAAGTACATAGGACGGATGGAGTATCAAAAAATTTGAGCAATCCTCACCGAAATCCTAAGATTTCAGTTTTCCCTTATGTACGAACAAGGTTTCAGTCAACCAAATTTGACGAACAGTGTTGAATCCGTCAAACCTGGTTGGCACCGAATCGTGATCAAATCACATTGATGTCCCTTCATCCTTAACTCAACCAAAGTTAGAACGGCTGAAGTAAAATAATTTAACCTATACTCAGTTTCGGGTGACAACTTATTTATCGGTCTTCTTTGTTGCTCTCTCAATTTTCTTCTTATTTTTCCATGGATTCAAAATCTAGCATAGATTTTTGACCTCGATGAAAGGGGAATCGATTTCAGGTAACCTAAATTTAGTATTGTTGTATTATCATGTGATTATCTTGATATGAAGTGTGTCTTTACTGGAAGGATTTTACACAATTCACAACTACTCATCTTTGTCTTCTTTCTTGGATTAATTGGGTCTGGGTAATTTATAAAAAACCCAGCCATCTAATTCTTATCAAGTTCCATGATTTCGTTATGATTTTGAGCAAAACCCATAATTAATTTCGTCCAATTTGAACAAATTAACTGAAAAATCATCATAATGCTTGGCAATGTAATGTGTGAGGTATATCATCTGTATGACTGGTATATCACAAGATGGAAACCCAACATAATTAGCTTGATTTTTTTTAGTGTATGTGTAAGACCTATATTGGAAGTTTAACGGCCTACCCTTCTTACTTGCTGGATCAGGCAGATGTATGTGAGGACCCTTATATCCTTATTTGCGGATTGTCTATATTGGATGGCTTGTAAGTGTTGCTTGAATCTTTATTAACAAATTTATTCCATCTTCTTGGCATAAATTTTGAGTAACTCATAGTTGTTGATTGCAGTAATATCGCCTATCTTGGATTAAGATAGCCAACCAAGCCTTTCAATCCCGTGGTTGGCAAAACTTTTGAATAGTAAATCATGAGGAATTGCATACATTGTAGGAATTCAAAACTTTTGGTGATCATGAATGAATCACCTTCCACCTACCCGTAATGAGGAACAAAATAATAGCTCTGAACCCGGTTTACTTACATTTGATCAGTGGGGTGTTTGAGTTCTTTCATTATTGATTCTTCCATCGGGTTGATACGCATACTGGTAAGTTATTTTTGTATTGTAACTAGTTTTGTTTTCGTCAGTTTGGTGGGGTTTCTAGCTATATATAAATTTCGACTGTATGTTAAATGCCTAGGATTTATGCTTTAGTTGCGGAACATTATATCATAATATTGGATAAATCTCTTGGATAGTCATTAGTACTAGAAGTTCCTTAACATGTGTGATGGCGAATCAGATGCCTCGGGGTAACTCAAAGAACTGTACTAAAAGTTCCTTAACAATTTATAGAATTAACTTGCATTCAGAGGGCATCATGAATCTGTGAGGGACTGATTTTGGTTTGAAACAAACAAATTCAATGTCAAACGCGGGCTACTGATGGTGCTTTAGTCTAACTTTTGAGTGATCAGAAACTATTTTAAGACAATTGAGTTCTGTTGTAGGTTCGTTTTAATTACAGTCTCGTACCCATTTTAATTTAAATAACCATGGAACGTCGTACCCAATTTATTTTATACAACCGTTTTAGTATGGTACCCAGTTTATTTTGTACGACCATCTGAAAAATAAGTGTACCACACTAAAACTGCAATATTGATGTCTGAGCATCAACCCATGTAGTATGTAAGAAGTGAAGATACATTATATATTTCGTTGCTGTCGTATAAGTCTGTAGATTTTTCAATTGATCCATACTTCTCACAACTTTTAGCCGTCCTTCCCAAGAAAGGTAAAATGTGCTCATTTCGTATAAGTCTCTAGAAGATTTAGTTGCTTTACACAGTTCTACTGAAACAGAGTAATGAGATTTTCCCTAAATCCCAATCCTTTTCGCAGATGAGAATATGTGTGCATAAGATTACTGGTCAGCATTAGGAATAGTTAGTACCCTTCGGTTTGTGATATATGAAACTTTTTAAGATGATTCAATGTCAAGCACAGGCCACTGATGGTGCTTTACTGCTTTAGTATAAATGTTGATTGATCAGAAAAAAATTTAGATGGTTGGGTTGTTTTTTCTTTTTCTTCTTACTATATACTTCTTTTATTCAGCATTGTAGGTTCGTTCTAATTACAATCTAATAGTTTTGAATTAAGCCACGGGATCATCCAACTAGTTTTTGAGTTTCTCGATTATAAATTCCTTCTTTTGAATTTACCAAGTATGAATGGTTGTACAATAATTAACAATATATTTCCATTTATACATTTAGGTACTTACATTGCCATCCGTTTTCATTTTTAGCGTGTAATTTTTTCTTATTTTTTCTTTTGTTCTGTTTTGAATAGATTATTTTTCTAAAGAGATAAACTGACTTGGATTTTTTAAATATCCACAAAGTTAACAGCTCTTCTAATGCCTAATCTAAACTAAAACTTATATCTGCAGTTAATAATTCTGTTTGAAGAGATGAATATGAAGTTAATAATTCTGCACCCAGGGTAAATTACTTAGATCTATGCTAGTACCACATACTATGTAAAGTTTTATTTCGTTAAGCATCTCTTAGGTGGTTCTTCTTCAGCTTATGTGTATTCATTCTCTAATTATCAATTTCTGTATAAATGTCATTGTTTTCTGTTTCTTGATACAAGTATCTAGTCCATTGGGATGATACAATTTGGATGGCATCATTTGTGTGACAATGAAAATAGGGTAACCAATGGGTGGATGAATAATGGTTACCACTGTCGTACAAATGATGACATCCAAATTGTATCACCCTATTTCCGTTAGTCTATTATATATCTATTAAATATCAAGAGTTCTATCTTTTGCGCCTTAATGAGTTTCAGAAAAATCTTCTAACATTATTTGAACTGCCCATATATTCTAACTGCAGGTCGACAAGGAAGTACATATATATATCGCCATTTAAAGACCAGCTGATCTTCTATTTTATCCACCGGCAGTGTACCAGCTTATGACATTGGGATGCAGTCTCCATAGAATAGTCACACTATGTATATGTTGGAGTAAAATAGTCTTACCAATATCAGTGTCTGCCTGACGAAAATAGTCTTACCAATAAATTTGTAGACGCACTGTTTATAAGAGTCATCATGAGAAAATAATGATTATTGGAGATTGAGTGAAAATCATCTTAACAAAAAAACACCAATAAAAAAATCAGTTTATGTAACAAAAAACACCATTAAAAGTATCAGTAAAAAGTTTGTATTGTAGTATAAAATTGTTCGGGTAAGCCTGCGAACAGGTTTCTGGTTTCACGTTGATCAGAACCGCTGAGGACTAGCATCATCTTTCTCGTATTCTTTTGAGGCTTTGTAGAAAAGGAAAAAAAGAGCAAGTAGTAAAAGGAGCAAGTAGTTTGTAAATATGTGAAAAGAAACCATGAGAAATGTCACTTTTATTTTCTTTACGAAATTTTATATATAACCGAAGTTTAATCACTATAATTAAAGTGTTCCGGACTGACATACGCTAAAGGATTTTACCATGTCCACGGTGGCTTTTGTTGTTGCCATCAAAACCATAACCTTGAACAGGTGTTTTCGGTATAAAGGGCAACTATGATTGAGTTTCTAAATATGATAGAGGGGCAAATATGAAAAAAAATACTAAACTTAACAAATAAGAACGGACAAACTCATTTGTCCTTCTAAGTGGATTGAATTAAAAGATGTCTGAATCGACTAGAAGACCCAAAAATTAGGATTTCTACGACTAATGCTCAAAAAATTTCCTTGTACCTTTTTTTTTCTAGGCAACTTAAGCATTATCGGGAGGCAAAGACCTCACATGAAGGCGTGTAAGGACTTTGTATGTAGATATATTATATTTTTAATTTTTAATATGGGCGTGTATCACGATGGGAAAGTCTCTGTCGAATTTTATGCATAAAAAATGGACACAAAACAAAAGTATTTTTATGCTTCAGAAAAAGAGAAAAAAAAGGAAAAAGTTATTTTTTACGGATAATATAGTAATGGGGACACCTCTTTCGATACCAACATCGAGATGATTATTTTTAGGAAGGTTATTATTGGGACGTCACATTTCATTAAAGGGACGTTCTCTAATAAGACAAAAACGGGTCACCCATAAGTAATATTAAAAACTCCTTATTTTTAAATAATTTTGTAATGACTAAACAACCCTCATTTAATTAATTTTAATTTAATTTAATTAGATACAAATTAAATTAATGAATTTTGTTATATACTTGGTGCATTCTGGGACAAAGTTTTTGTGGGAAGAAAAACTGGCCGTAAAATAAACTTCTCTGTTTGAAAATAATCCAAAAATCACTTCTACGGTTGGAAATAATCCAAACCTGGACGTAAAATCACTTCTACGGTTGGAATTAAAAAGAAACTAGACATAAAATCAAATTCTACGGTTGGAATTAAAAAGAACCTGGACATAAAATGAGCTTCTACGGTTGGAACTAATTCAAACCTGGACGTAAAACTACATGCAAATAAAATTCTACAGTTGGAATTAATCCAAACCTGAACGTAAAATCACTTTTACGGATGGAAATAATTCAAACCCGGACGTAAAATCACTTCTACGGTTGGAATTAAAAGAAAACTGGACGTAAAATCGGATTCTACGGTTGGAATTAAAAGAAACCTGGACGTAAAATGAGCTTCTACGGTTGGAACTAATCCAAACCTAGACGTAAAACAACATGCGAATAAAATTTTACGATTGGAATTAATCCAAACCTGGACGTAAAATCACCTCTACGGTTTTTTAGTTTTTATTTTAATTAAAGGGTAATCTAGACATTTTGTATATGTGTTAGGATATCCCATAACCATTTTTTTAGACATTAAAAATCCAAATGAAACCCTTCTATTGGAATGTGACGTCTCAATAATAATCTTCACTTTTAGTACGTGAATTAATTTAAAATGTTACCGAAAGAGAGTAAAGATGAATCAGATTATAAAAGGAATATCGTCGTACCAACTACTCCATCCTTGGACTGCCTGTTAGATATAGACCACTCATGACTCAACTTCTCAAGGATACTTTCGAAACTTTCCCCGATATATCTCCAAATTTGTTCTTTTCCGAGATCCAACCCTTGTGACCTTGTCCCATTGTTTATCCAGCTGTGATACACACAACGGTTTTACACTGGATTTTACACCGAAAGGGATCTGATGGTCGCAAATTTTACATGCGTAGCATCTGGAGGGGGTGGGCAGGCATGGGTCCCACCCCCCACATTCGGTAAATCTATACTTTCTGTTGTTTTTCAATCCGCGATGCGGCTAATATTGAGTAATCATTTTTAAATCATTGTTATACTTTTTTTTCTTGAATTGGTAATCCTTTAATATTCAGTTTTCGATAAGACCAAGTGCTAAGAAACAAAATGCATAGAGCTAGAATATATTTTTAAGCAAATTTGGTTCCAACCAAAATCAACACCAGTAATTCATCTCCACGTTTCCACCATTATGTAGAAAAAATAAAAACGACCAAAATAAGAAACCTAACGTATATCTGTCAACGACTTTCCATAATGATACATGCCCGTACAAAAATAAACCTCCAGAGTCCAGACAAGCAAGTTTGAGAATTTGAGCAGGCCTCCATGTGGGGGTATTTGCTTCCAGATGATGCCGCAAGCCGTTTTAACATAAGAATAACCTATGGAGAGGCGGTCTGCAAAGAATCTCTGTTGCAGTAATATCTTAAGCACTGGTTACCAGACTAACGTCAGAAGCACACGGTACACATTCTTTGTCTTCGAGGCGAGAAAAGCATAAGCAAAGACCCCACATGAAGGCGTGTACAAATTCAAGTCACTATGTATGGTCTATAGAGATTTATTTTATATGGGCATGTATCGCGCGCGATGGAAAAGTCTCCGTCGGATACAATATATTTTATGCAGTGTATGACAAAAAGTCACCATGGACATTGGACAAGTGCTGCACGTATTCCATTTCCCTTTTTTATGGGTGATTTAACTTTTAAAGATGGTAAACCTGTTTTGATAACCTCATGGTTCATGAGTATTTCATAAGTGAGCAGAATGGATATATTTAAAAAATCCAGCTAATCGGAGTAGAGATCAATCAGATCACAAAAAGAATACATTGTTATACCTGCTCCTCCATCCTTGGACTGTATGTTCGATATAGACCACTCAACTGCTCAAGTCACACAGTGACTCCACTGTATAAATGTTTAGCTCCAAATTTGTTCTCATCCGAAATTCCATCCATTTCTTATTATTTGTCTCATTTGTTATACTGGGACCTAGATTACTCTTGGATCATCACATATTGCAAGACTTTAGATCAGAGTTTTTAAAAGTGTTATAGTTAACCAAACGACCAAGGAAACGAACAATGAAGCAGTTGTCAATTTTGAGCCAGAGACGATCTCTGCCGTCGGATAAAATTACTTATGAAATTGGGCCGTTGGATCATGAAGCAGGTGACGGCTCACCAAACGGCCAAGGCTTTTTTAGTTAACCAAACGACCACCATTTTCTTGGTTAACCAAATAAGCACATTTTTTATAAATTGTAACTTCTATATCCATTCAAAAAATGTCTTGACGAACAACTATTAGTGAATCATTTAACAGTAGAATGTCAAAAAGAAAATGCCAATTAACTGTTGAAAAATTGTAAAATACCATCAAATAAATGCTAACTAACTGTTGGTTGATTAACACAACATCAAAAGGCAGTTGTGTTCTATAGATATTTGTGTTGGTGAAATTAGTTGGAAATATATAATCCCACATGTTCCGTGGGGTAATTGGAATGGTAGAAACAGATGGAATGATGAAAAAGAAAGGTTTGTTCCTCTTAAAACTCTTGCCTTGGCAATTAGAAGAGCAAGAGAATTTTATTTCTCTGTTATGCATAAGAATGTTAATACTGTAAGTGAGCTGGAGATTTTGGTTGAGTGGGAGTATCCTAAAAATGGTTATTATAAGCTAAACACTGATGACGCGTCTTCTAACTCTCATTTTGCAGGAATTGGGGGAGTGGTTAGAGATGATGATGGTTCTTTCGTGGCAGGCTTTGCAAAACATATCTACCAAAATGGGTGCAATATGACAGAAGTTTGGGAGGTCAGGAATGGGCTCCAAACTGTTATCCAACCGGGGATCAAGAAACTGGAAGTTGATTGCGATTCCACATTTGCGATACAACTTTGTAGAGGAGAGGTCCAAGCTCCGTGGCATCTTAGGGGTTTAATTCAAGACATTGAAGTAATGAAGATGAAGTTTGAAGATATTGTCTTTGAACAACAATATAAAGAAGCTAATTTCATGGATGATACTTTGGCGAAGAAGGCGTCTGAAAGAAATTTGGAGGGTATCTGGATTGATATTCCACCAGATGAAATTATCAATAAGCTTGTTGATGATATTCATGGTGTCTCTTATCCTAGAATAGTTAGAATCAGTTAGTCTGTTTGGTTTTACTTTTCTGTTATTAAAAAAAAAAAAAAAAAAAAGATTAACACAACATTAAGATTCATTTACAACTTCAAAAGTGCTGGATTGACCTCAAAAAAAAATCCGTAGTCATTTCCTTTACCCACACTACTTTAAGGGTCCGCTTGGCACACAATTTTTTTCCATTACAAGGTAGTTGAACTGCAGGCAGTTCTACAACACTGCATTCGACTGCATGTATTAAAACTGATGGCGTTTGGCACGTTACAAAAGTAACCTACAATTATTTCCTTTCTAAAATTTTAGTTGATCTTGCAAAACATTAAACAGGTTTCATTTAATTTTGGAATCACCATTAAAATTAATCAACGCAAGTATTAGATCATGTCAAAATTTGTTTGATCTATGATTGAAAAGGAAAAATAGATCTGATAATAGATATGACGTTACCAATAATCCAAACAATGATAGAGATGAAGGAAAGACAGATCAAGTACTTGGAGAAACATCAATCACCTATTTTGATTTCTTATCTGTTGTTAAAATAGTTGACTATCACCATGAATTTAGTAATGGAAGCTTCAATTTTCCCTCGCCCCACAATCATATGTGAACCCAATAAACTTCCCAGTTTTCTCTCTTTGCAATCTTTAACTCAAGTTTTCATCTAATACTTATTCAATTCTTCGTTTTCCGATTGGAATTAACAAATAACCACTACAAATTTTCTTCTTGTGTTCCCATAATTTTCTCCAAGGGAAAGTTTTTTAAAGACAAGGCTTTTGAAACTAGGGATACTTCGGACTCTGTAGATGAGGATTAGAAGATTGATTGTTCAATTGGGAATGAAAAGTTGGGTTTTGAAGGTTTTGACGAAGGGTTTATTAATAAAGAGTGCAACGGAAGGAGTGACTAACAATGATTTTGTTTTTTCTAATCAGTGATTATCAATGATCTGAGCTACTAAAGAAAATCCGAAAATAAGAACACCAACTCTCCCAGAAGAAGAATATGAAAAGCGAATAAAATGGTCAAATATTGTCAAAAGGGGTAGTTAGAAGTTGCAGTAGAAGGCAACATTCAATGCAGACCTTTTTAGGTCGGTATTCAAATACGCCCATTGGAGGTAGTATGGACTACCTGTAGTTCCTATGTCATGCATTTGAACCCCTGCCAAACATGTCTAAACTGAATGCAACCCTTGACTACACCGTTGACTGCATTACCTTGTACTACACCCATGCCAAACGGACCCTAAGAGAATCTCCAATGCTAGGAGTAGAGGTCTTAAAATTGAATGACACCTAGGATTTAAGACTTTTTGCACCAAATTTCCATCTAACACAAGGTCAAGGTCATAGAGATAGATGACATGGCTAAGTGTGGGTAATGGAAAAGTCTAGATAAGACTTTGTCAATGACCTTGGGTCTTAAAGCCACGTCATCATTTTGTCTCTAAATTCAAATAAAGTTTGTTAGATAATACCTTTGGGGTTGGAGATCAACTTAAGGTAAAAAAAATTACATTCATCTTTTTTTGTCATTTAGTGATGACCCACACATAAAAATGTGTTAATAAGACCTTCACCTTGGCTCTTTGAATTGGAGATGCTCTAAGGATAAGTTTTATGGACTAAAACAAGAGGTGTAAATTGGGATGTGCCCGTGCTGGCACAACCCAGCCAAGCACGCTAAGATTTGAGCACAACTCAGCCAGCATGTGACTTAGCCCATCACGGCACAACACATTAATTTCATGGGACGTGCTAGGTTTGACTAATCAGCACAGTAGCCCAGCACAACACGCGGCAGGGATTAGCACGTGACACGACACAGCACAACACGTTAAGAAAGCACGTCATAATATGTATAAAATACTACACAACATGGCACAATACATCACATTTTGTGTATCTATAATAAAAAACAACATAGGTTTTTGAGGGTTTAAGGGATAGATAACATTTTAAGAGACAAACACGTGATCCGACCATCCCAATTTCATCCTAACAAAAGACATCTAGCGGTTGTGGTGTTTGTAACCCCCCTCTATCCCTCTTAATTACTTCCTTTTCAATTAAACGTTATAGCCATTAAATGGTAGCATTACAAACAAAAAAATTTAAAATATACAGTATATGCTATAATAACTTTTAACCATGTCTTCGAAAAAAAAAGGGGGTGCCAATCTTCAACTGCTATAATAACTTTTAATCATGTCTTCAAAAAAAAAGGGTGCCAATCTTCAACAATCTGCAAAACACAAACAATATATTCTTTTTTAAAATAATAGAAATAATTTTTATTCTACTCATAAAAAATTCAAATACAAAGCATAATTTCCACTGTACTCATTGAACAAACGGAACAATCGAGTAAGGTGAGGAAAGTTACGTGGATTGCAATACCTTCGGAGTTGTAATATGTAAAACCCAAAAAAATAAAATTGCAATCGAATAAGCCAACATTAATCAACCTGCAAAATAAAAATAACATTAGAGTTTCCATATGTAAAACCCAAAGAACAAGGAACTTCAGAAAAATGGAACAATTGAGTAAGTTAAGGGAAGTTACGCGGAGTGAAAGACCTTGGGAGTTGTAATATGTAAATCCCCTCCACCCCACCCCCACCCCCGCAAAAAAAAAAATGGCGGCCAACTTTAATCAACCTGCAAAACAAAAATAACATTAGAGTTGCCATATGTAAAACCCAAAGAACAAAGAACTTTAGAAATATATATATATATATAGAAAGGAAATGCTGCAGAAATCTCTTTGGGAATAAATATGTACGTAAACTATTTCGAGGAAACTTTCCAGTTAGAAAGAGGAAGAATGAATGATCTTCAAAAACATTTTTTGAAACCAGTATCTCATTCTGATTAATAAAGATTATTTTGTTAGAATAATATAAGAATAAGAATAGTTTTACAAAGGAAGAGAGACCGAAAAGGAAACGTTATTAAAAGATATGAATTTTTGCTCATAATAAACAGAGCTAATACTTAGGGCATGCACGGCTAAATAAGGATTAAATCTCTCCATTTGAAATACTTACCTAATTTTATGTGGGCATGCACGGTTAAAGTTATATTTTTTGAAATACTTACATAATCGCATAGTATATGGGCATGCACGACTAAGATTTAAGATTAAATTTCACCATTTCAATTCGGTAGACATTGCAGATTTAAGAATTAAAGCTTACCGTTTTGAATAGAAATATTTACCAAATAATAGGTAGAATTAAAGCTTAAGAGTTAAATCTCACAATTTCTCTCCTGATTATTCTCCCACCATCATGAATACCATGCAACGAAACA
The DNA here is from genome assembly GCF_003573695.1 of Papaver somniferum. Classification (NCBI taxonomy): domain Eukaryota; kingdom Viridiplantae; phylum Streptophyta; class Magnoliopsida; order Ranunculales; family Papaveraceae; genus Papaver; species Papaver somniferum. The sequence goes on from NC_039359.1 coordinate 70,270,236, forward strand.
ACTTCTCTTAATTATTCATCTATAATAGGTAGAAGGAAAAAAAACGTCCAATAAATTAAAAGGTACACTTATTACAATTTTTCAATGAGCGTATATATAAATACAAGAATGTATTTCTTCAACCACACCCATCCACTCATTCACACATTTCCTATTCATTCACTCATTCCAACATCTTTTTTTGGTGAAATTTTTAGCTTAAGAGTATCAACATGTCAAACATGATTAGTTGCAGCCCCAAAAAAAGCGTTACCCAAAACGTGTTTGGTTCCTTTTCAAGAATGCATGATTGTGATGAAAACAAACCTGCAGTACTTAGGTTTTGTATTGCAAGAAAATGGGAAGAGGTTGATTTCATGGCGACCAACGAAGTCACTACTTTGTATTTACTAATGATTTACGAAAACGTGAGTTTATTATTATTTCAATCCAAATCTAACTAATGTTTTTTTTTTTTTTAAATATCAGACATGCATTCTAATCAATCTTTACATCCTACATAGAAGATACCATGCACGACATCGTCCCTAAGAAATTGATAAGGAATTGCGGGTCATTTCTAAGTTCAAGACCACAACGAAGAAATCCAGATTTCGTCCATCAAAGAATGATCATCGATTATGCTTCAACTGGGATACCGAGGTTGATTGTTTGTTGGGGGAAACCGGAGGCATCCCCATGCATGCCTTTTCCTTTGTTGAATTTGATGACTTGGAAGTATCTGGGGTTATTTCTAGTATATGGGGTTATTTCTAGTATTTCACAAAGGAGCATGCACGGCTAAGAAGTATCGTTAGGAATTATTAATCCCAAGAAATAACCCCATATACTAGAATAATTGACTAGAATAAACGATTTATTCTATTATTTAAGCGTAAACGAATTATTAATCCTAAGAAAAGAGCCTTTATTTCTAGTATCGTTAGAAATTATTAAACTATTATTTAAGCATAACCGAATTTATGATTATTTGGATTAAAATTTTCATGTCTACAAATTCTCATGGTTCGAATTAAACCTCACAGTGTGTTGTAATTATTAAAATCATTATAACTAAAAGTTATCCCATCTCATGCCGTTAATAAATGATATGCGCATTTATTAACGAAATATCATAAAAAAAATGGGTCAGATCAATAAGAAATATCCTAATCCAATTTTTAAAACACCCTCAGCTAATTACCCAGTGAAATAGCCTGTATCGTTTCGGATTACATGGGACAAATGAATCCAAATCCTCCGCTTAAAGCTTTCTTTTAATAAAAGTTAAAGAAAATATGTCAATTTTTTTGTCCGTCTAGAATTATTGTTATCAAATTCGTTAACTATCTAACTGTCTGTACCGTGCCGTTACGATACAGGTTATTTCTAGTATTTCATAAAAGAACCTTTATTCTAGTTAATTATTGACATTTTATTATCGTTATGTTGACTTATTTTCATAACAACACATACAATACCTAAATATTTGAAAAACATTTATATTGTAAAATATAAGATAGATGTGCCCGGCATAGCACATCACGACACAACACGTTTATTTTTCTAGCACAACACGCCTTCTAGCACGGCACGCCACAATCTTCGGCACATCATAGCACGTGAAACACGCGATTTTGTGAACTGAAATGTGATGTACCGGTACGTTTTAGACCTCTAACTAAAACCATCAAGGGATAGTTACTGAAAACTGTTGTGAAAGCCATTGTTCCTTGTTTCTCTCTTTGAAAGCTGGGAGCAGTGGAGCAGTGGAGAGACGATTAACACAAGCAAGTCCAAAAGAGTAACATAGTTGGGACATGATCTTTGTTTATTCAGTTGTAAATAAAATAAAATAAGGAAATCGATTATATTTTTACCAAACTTTGATCCTATTTTTAATATTTTATATAAATAAAATGTAATTTGGCTGGGACTAAAATCTCACCCGAATTCTATTTCTCTCATCATCGTTGTAAAATATTATCGCATGGAACACATTTTCTTTGTTTTTACGAAAATGATAGATGTACCGTGATTCAAGAACCGTGGTGAGCACCGTGTGAGAGGGTGTGGGGCCCACGCCTTCCTATCCCCTCCTGATGTTGAGAACGCAGGATCTGGGACCGTCAGATCCCTCTCGTTGTACACACGGTGCTCAAATCATGGTGTGTCTATCATCACTCTTGTTTTTATATGCAAGAGAAGCATCATTACGGAAGCAAAGACCCCATATGAACAACATAACACCTTTTATTCCATTGTCCCTTTGCTAAGAAAATTTGGAACAGTACCCCTAACCCGGTCAATCTAAATCTAGATACCTCCCTTTCTATCTTAGAACTTTGTAAAATGTGGTATGATAAACCAAGATCTGATATTTCTTATGAACTAATTCTTACGAAGACGTGGTTCATTTGGAAGGAAATATGTAATAGAATTTTTGAAAATATCTCTAAAAGTGTGGACTCTTTGGCTATGGTAATACAAAGACACTTAGTGTTCTGGGATAGTAGGAAAAAAACCTCTACTAAACGTAAACAAAAGAAGAAAACTCACTACACCAAACTCAAGGATTAGTAATTAGATTTCGCAACAGCTATTACCCTGTTGCGAAATATCTGTTGCAAATTGTTTGCAACAGTTCATCTCAATTACAAAACTCGCAGCTGTTTGACTTTGTTACGATTCGCAACAGAACTGAGTTGTACGCGTGCGACTCGTGTATGTGGATACCCACACTTTCAAGCTGACTCGGTTTCAGCCCATTCAGATAGGGAGTCAGCTTCAAACTTGACTCGGTCCATATGATTATCCAGAACAACTTCTCTTTTCTACCTCTCATTAATTCTTTATCTTCTCTCTTCCTCGTTTTCCTCTCTCGTGCTCTTATCTACCAGGAAAAAGGTTCTCTCATCTGATAACAAACATGACCTCTCTCGTTCTCTTCTCTTTTAGAAAAAAAGTTCTCTCATTATAAGAAATCAGAACTTTGTAAATCTAATCAACCCTTTTCGAGTAATAAGCCCTAATTTCTTAGACCCTAGAAAATTACTCTGATTTTCTACACGTTGGAGACTCAAGAAGAAGATTCAGGTAGATCTGTACCTGTAAATCTTATATCTGATTTTAATTTTGGGTTTTTCGATTTGCAATTGTGTTTAATTTTTGAATTCTAACTTTCACTCTTACTGAGGTAGAGACGTGACTGCTCAAGCTCTGGTACTGCAAAAAGTTCTTTGATTGCTTATACTGTTTGTCAAACCGTCGATACTTCTACTCGAGAGCAAGTTCTGAAAAACTCAAACCTTTCTTTTAATTTAATTTTGTAATTTCAATATGGGTTTTTGTATGGGGTCCAAGTATGATTTAGGGGATTATGGTGTGGGGTTGTTTTGATCTCCGGTAACGGTTGATGCTGGTATTATGGCTTTGCCTGCTACTATGAAGGTTCTTGGACTTGTCCCAGGGATATACTAATGATAATATTCATCGCGTTTTTTTAATGATATTATGAGTTTTTGATCGAGATATTTCTGAGGTTTAGTAAAGCACGGGAAATAGTTTCTTACAGAGAGCTTATGGGAGACACATTTGGAAAGTATGTGAGGATTGCATTGCAGGCTTGTGTATTTAGCAATAGCCATCACCGAGATCTTTTGAGGAATTAGGAGGCTGCCAAAGAAGTTAGATAAGCTGGTCGGTTAGCTGTTCACAATGTTGGAGTGCTTATCGTGTACATGATTATCATCGGTATGGCGATTTCTAGTGTTTTAGATTACCTATTTGAGTTGCATGTTGCTTTCATTTTGTTACTCCATGTTGTTATGATCATGGATTCATGAGTGTGAATGATAGTTGTTAATTGTATTTTCTTTTAACAGTTTTTTGATCTGAATGTTTAGGTGATATAATTTCTGGAACATCTGCAAGTGGAACACATCACTCTGGATGGTTCGGTGTGCATTGGTGGAATGGGCGGTTCTTTGTGTTGCTTTTCACCACACTTGGTGTATTTTCCCCACTAGCATTCATTAAGCGTGTGTGTAAGTTTATTCTGTGACTTATATATCAAATATTGAACTAAGTATGCATGCCTACCTTAATCTCATTAGACGACAAATATAAATGTTTTTTTTTATGCAGAAGCGGGAAGCAACCTTTTTGCTTTAGCTTGTCTTTCAGAACCTTTGCTCGAAGTCCAGGTTTGCCACTTTTTTGTCCCTGTATTCAAAATCAGTCCGCGATTACGCAACTTTTGTTTTCTGGTAGTTTAGATTAGACACTCATCTTCTTAACGTTGATTATGCAATGTACTTACTCTTTTACAGGATTCCGTGTCAAACAGATTAGGTTTACAAAGTATCTTGGTTCAAATACTCACTAGAGATATGGGAACAGGTGCTGTTAGGTAGAGTAATTTAGTGTGTGAATGTTGTTTTTGGTTAAACTGTGTGGTTTCATTTTCTTTTTATTTGTAGGAGTACATGAAATATGAAAAGTTTCATGCATGCGCATTTTCAGCTTCTGCTAAGTTCTCTTCTAGGCTAAATATGAAATGTTTCTTCTTTTTTCTGTTTTGTTTGTGTCTCCTGAGTATTTTTACTTGTCCTGACTAGCTCATTGCATATAAGTTTTCTCAGTACTTGTTTAGAGTTGGGGGATATCTGTAGAGAAGTTGGTCTACCTTCTGGTGTACTCAACATTGTAACTGAATTAAGTCCTGAAGCTGATGCTCGCTTAACATCTTATCCTCATGTTGACAAGGTACAGTTATATCTCTCAAGTCCAAGAGCCTTTTTTTTTCCGTCTATGTGTTTTCTTATTTCAGTCGTGTAGTTGTACGTATGTATTCACCAGGTGATTGAATGTAAAGGCCTTGAAAATGGTTTTAGGCGATAATGGGTTTTTGTTGTTTGTTAATTTTCTGAATAGATGCGGTGTTAGATTAATGGGTCCTTATACTATTTGCTTTATATGTTGTTATTGTAATGTTATATATTCTCGACCAATGTGTTCTTCTGTGATTTATCTGTGTCCTTGAGCCTACCTAATGATCCTAACCTGCATTTTTTGAATCATTCTCAAAACCTAGTTCCTTAAGAAAGCAATGCCAATTAGAAACTGGAAGGTCTCATTTGGACTGCACATAGTGGAAATAATGTTATAATATTTCCATTACGTGTATTGAATTTTTTTAACTTCCATCGTCTTTCTGGAGATGCAGCTCTTAACAGTGCAGAGCAATGGATTAGGAGCATAGAAGTAAAGCTTGAGTCTGCTACTGGTCTTTTCCAATCAGAAAAAGAAGCATGGAAAAGAGACCTTGAGGATGTTTAAGAAACCTGGCGATGTGACCTTCTCAAGCTATTATGTTGCTTATGTTCTTTGTAGCTTATTTCTTAAATCAAGCTTGGAAAAAACAAATACTGACTCATTGCATAATATCTTGAAGTGAGGTGTAAGGCATTAGAAACTCAAAGCGAGGTATTTCAGGCCATATCTGGAGAAGGAGTTTGAAGAGCTCAAGTTACAATATAAAAAAAAATTGAAGGTACACTCTACTTTTTTGTTTCTTGATTAGGATATTCTGCATTTTATTCGTTACTTAAGTCGTTACCGAGTGGCATTCGAAACTTGTGGGAAGAATTGTTTCCTTAACTTGAATGACACAGTACAGAGGTACCTACAATACTGCTTCCATAACTTGAATGACATAGTAAAACTTATTTCTCATATTGTAGTTCACTTCTGAATTATTTCTAATGCATGTATATCAACTACTTTCTGAAGCTTTCAAAGGCGTGATGCGCAACATGCGTCAATTTCAAGCAAAAATGCAGCAGAGCAGCAGATTCTGGTATGGGATACGATTCTTTTAGAAACACTCATTTTGCATAGAACTATTTGTGATCAGTTATATTCTGATGTCCCAAAAAATTATGCAGTAGTTTGCAATTTAACATCTAAATGAGTTTTGATTATGAATCTTCTAACTGAATAGGAACTTAAAAATATACATTAATTGTAGTGTCTTTAAATGAAGTGTTTTTCAGTTTAGCTATTCTTGTATTGACATCAATATGTAGCACTAGAACTTAAATACGAACAGTCAGCATTATTGAGCCGTCAGGAAGCAAGCTTCCACTCTTAGCAGTAGTTAGCTATCTGTATTTTGACCTAATTTTATCTGTAATGTATGCTAGTGGAGATTAGAAAATAAATGGTGGTCTCGCAATCTTGGTGCTGGAGATTGGCAGGTAGTGAGTGACGAATCTCCTCGGCAAAGTCCAAGGGTTCTTCTCTGTGTTTATCATTTTATTGTATCTAAAAAACAAAGAACATACTTGTCATTCTTTTGACACTACATACATAATTTGTATGTCCTTAGATGACATGTTATCTATATTATTTATTCAACATATGAGGTGTATAACTTCAACTTATCTGGTGCAGAAATTTATGCTTAAATCCTAAAAATGGCTGAGTTCCATATGATTTATTTTGTTGGTCCTTTTGATTTCCTAAATGATCATGGGATACTTGATTTTGTTACAGGGAACTTTAATATTTATCCGGTTTTGACCGGTCAAAACCACTTATTTTTTTGATGTTGCAAAAATTTCGCAACTGCGTTTAGTTGTTGCGAAATTCCGCTTTCGCATCTATTTCTAGTTGTTGCGACCTGCTAATGTCGCAACTGTTTAAACTCTTGCGAGAAATTTACGTTGCAACAGTTCCCATGAGTTCAACCAAAATTTCGCAACGGCTTGATAGCAGTTGCAAACATTTGCAACATCGATTTGTAACAGCAGAAAACTGTTGCAACCCCGATTTGCAACTGCAAGGTGCAGTTGCTAATCACTAAAAAATGGTGTAGTGACCTCCCCCATTTGGAAAGGGCCAATAACAGATACCTTAAAGATAAATGTAGATGCCTCCTGAATTTCTGATAGGGAGCCTTCTACTTATGCTTTAATTATGAGAAATGATGCAGGGAATTGTGAAGGTGGCAGAGCAGGACTCTCAACAGGATCTTCAGGGACAGACCCACAAGAGGCAGAAGCTATAGGAGTAATGCAGGCAACCATCTGGGCTAAGGAAAAGCAAGTTCCGAATTTTACTATTGAAGGAGATTGTGAAAGTTTGTTCAACTTTATTCAAGGAAAATCAGTGGATATCTCTTGGCGTGCAAAGGGTTATCTAAATGAAGCTATCAGAATAGCAAATTCATGCAATAACTTTTTGGGTTTCTTTTATGTTCCTAGATTAGGGAATCAGGTAGCAGATATTTTGGAAAAATTTGTAAGAACATTAAACAACACTGTGGAATGGGCTGAGCTCCCACCTTCTTGTAGCCATAGACAACTCTTAGTAGATAAATCTAATTTTGGGGCTTTGCACAATGACAAATTAGATGGCTCTGCTACTTTTGTAACCCGGACTCCTTTAAAGTCCAACGTTTGAAATGAAGTATCTTACTTACAAAAAAAAAAAGAAAAAAAAGAAAAAAGAAAAAAGACCCCACATGAAGATATATATATATATATATATATATATATATATATATATTACATCGGCATGTATCACAATGGCAAAGTCTCTGTCAGATACGTTATGACAAGAAGTCTGTAGAATAAAAAATTCTTCTTCCTATGACGATTAACTATTTTGCACGTAAATGGACACTCTATTCTAGTCTATATACATATTTAGAACGTCACCAGACTCACCACGTAGCATAAAAGAGTCAAGGTTAGGTGAGATTCAAAAGATATAGTCTTACGGACTCCACCATCCTTGGACTGTCTCTCTGTTTGGTATAGACAAGACAACTAACTCAAGTAGTAAACCCATTCCTACATGATTAGCTCCAAATTTGTTCTCATCCCAGATTCCATCGATATCTTATTAATTGTCTAATTGTCTTACTCGCTCGGTTTCTAAAAAAAAATAGGCTAAAAATCAACAAAACTAATCATCGAAACTACTTTTTCATGTTTTTTCATAATCTATCCTTTGGTTCCCATTCATTGATTATTAGGGAAAGAGAAGAGACAAGTGATCCACTTTTTGTATTAGAAGAAAGAATAGAGAAAGAGAATTGGTCCCACTATGAATATAGTAGTAAAATCATAACATTTAACTTTCCACATATGAAAACAAGCCTATTTTTTTTTTGACATACCCAAAAAAGTAAACCAGCCTATTTTTTAGAAATGGAGGGAGTATTTGTTATACGTAGGAAGACCTGAGTCATCATTTTTCAAATCATTGTTACACACTTGCACTCGATTTTTAATAATTAGATTACATTCTTTTGACTTTCAACTTAACCCCTACGTATCCGCCATTTTCTTCGATGTGAACACATAAATCACGAAGCCATCCACGTGTTCACAAACAATATTCTCATACATTCTAATTTTAAAATTGTGCGTCGTATGTGTAAAGAGGATGATTATATCGATTCATCGACTCAAAGCCTTCGAGCTTGTCATTGTCTAGTCGAATATTATCATAAATAATGTTCGTATAAAGGAATAAGCAGAGAATCAAGTATAAATGTAAAGCACATGAAGTTCAACGCTGAATGTAAAGTGCTGAAATGTAAATAAAACAAAGATTTACGTGGTTCGGCACTAAGGCCTACATCCACGGGGCTGGTGTTTCACTATGTATTGAATGATTACAAAGATAGTCGAATGACTTTAGAGTATACATAGGTCTGCGGAAGTAGGGGGATTACTTACTCTTCCTATTTCTCTCTCCTATATTCTCCTATAATTGCTCTGGATTGGTCGACCTCTTCTCTCTTAGTGGAGAGGGGTATTTATAGGGTTGGAACATGGGTCCTACTTCTGAGGTGCCGTTGCAATATTATCTTCTTGTGCTTTGTGCCCATTACGTAGAGGTCTTCAGCATATGCTTCGGCCTGAGCTTGAATACGAAGGGTTATCCTCGCCTCTTCCACGAGCTGATTGACACGTGTATATCTCTTTGGTATTTAATGCGGGTAGATGGATGTATGCTCGTGTCAGACAAGTGTCTCTTTGTCTGGTCACATCTGTGTCAGTCAAACTTCCTCTCAGCCGTTGATCTGGGATCTTTCTCGGGATTGGGTGTATTCACACCCAAGGGGTATTATCTGGTGCTCCTCTAAGCCATCATACCTCTGTGATCCTCTGTCCCTGACCGTCAGATCTGCTGACCGGTGGCATCTTCTGATGAGATGCTTGTTATCATGTTTTGATATCTCGTTTTGCATGCCTTCCACGTGTCTCTTTCTGTACACGTGGTGGATGATGAAAGGTGTACATACAATTTTCCCCTCTTCTTCTGACTTGGGCGCATTTTGCTATTTAGAAGAAGAAAGGTCGTCCTACACGTTTTATCTCTCCTGAAATAACTTTCCCTATAAATATGGGCATGTTTCCCACTTTGCATTAACTTTCCCCATAACTACTCCTTGGTACGAGGGACAGTTATCGTCTTCTCTAGCTTCATAAATAGGAAAGAGAATGTGAAAAAAACTTTTATCCTCTTCTTGTCAGTGTTCATCCTCTTCTTGTTTTCTATTCTTGTTCTTTAGTCATTTATTATCGTCATTCTTGTGAGGAAGATAACAACATTCAATTTTCTGTCTCTTTCGCTCTCGATTGTTGTTGCCCCTGTATCGCAGACAACTAGCTTTTGATATCTTCGATCCTCCTTTCTTCGACTGCGGTTGGTGCTTGTCGTCCTCTTCTATACAGGTATGGGGTTTTTCATTAGCTTCTCATCATTGATTTATCTATGTATCTACCCGTTTGTTTCCTGCTGCTGTATTCTTGGCTTTGTGATGAAGAAAACACATGTCGAAGCATATATGCTTTCCCCTGTTCTTTGTTACAAAGTCTGTGAGTCGGTATTTAAGTATTATCCCTGGAGTTTGATGGAGTATTTCTGGTTATTTTTAGTTCTTAGGGTTTTTAATGTTTATCCGGATGAACCATCAATTATGGGTTTTTTGATCTTTAGTGATCTCCTCGTATTCTTCTCTAAAATGTTTTTGTGTTTCCTTGTAGATATGTCTGATCGTCCGCGGGATCCTTACCAAACCCCACCGTCTAGTCCGCCAAGATCCCCTCCGCGTCGAGATTCTGACAGATCTCCACTTGGGGAAGGTCCTTACAAGTCTTCGCAATCGGATCCTCGGGGTCATAGGGTTTCATCTTCCTCTGGTGCGAAGGTTGTGCCTACTAAGAAAGGGGATGTGCCGAAAGGTCCTTCTGGGTCTAGGTATGCTGTCAACCGTGCCCCTTATCGTCCTCGTTAAGATTCTAGTAGTGCGAAGTCTCCCCCTCTTGATGACTCTAGGAGTACGCGGTCTCCTCCTCCTCGTAATGAAGCATTGGACCCCTTCGTTCTATGGCTCCTCCTTCAGTGCCTCCACAGAAATCTTTGCCGTCTCCTCCTACGGTTTCTTTCAAAGGGAAGTACTCCAAGGGTACTATGTCGAGGGCTGATCCGTCTAAAAATCTTCCTTCTAAAAGGAAAGCTTCGGAATTGAGCCCTACTTCTGATTCCGCAGACGAAGAAGAAACTGTCCCCGTGATACGCAACATTTCAGTTGGTAAGAAGAAGGTCACTTTCAAGCATATTGATCTTGAGATGTTCAAGGAAAAACATGAGCTTCAAGCTTTTGAGGTTCGCTTCTATGCCCCTGACGATGATATCACTTACGAGCTCCTTGCTAAGTATCAGTTTGACGAGTTTCATCTATTGACTACGGTTGGAGCCTTTGAGGCGGGTCTCATGTTGCCCCTATATAAGTCGGGTGACTCCTTTTATTATGACATGTTGTCTAGTTGCAAAGGCTCTTCCACAAACACTCATAATCGTTCCGTGTCACAACTATCTGGGAATTATCTTCGTTCACTGAAGGAATGTTACCTGCGAAGCAAGGGAGAGACTATGATGACCTGCTATGTTCCAAATCCTGCTGAGAGAGAGTGGTACACTCCTCAGAATTTTAACAGTTCCTTTGGGGATTACGTTAACAGTAGAAACCGTAAGCCGTGGAGTGTTAGTATTCGTAATATTGCTGCTCCTCGTGGTGAAATTCGTCTTTTGAGTGAGGTGAGTGATGCCAAGCTGAAGTATGTTCCTGGTACTGAGGGATCTGCTAAACGGAAACTCTTTCCTGCTCGTGAAAGGATTAAGCGTGACCATGATTATGAATGGCATGCTACTGTTATTGAGGTAGTTGGTCCTTGGGCTTATGGTTGGATTCCTGGTTCGCACGGTTGGCGTCCTTCTGAAAACAGCAAGCCTCGTGAAACTCCTCCTGATCGTTATGGAGATTTCTGTCCTTGGCGTCCGAATTTCGCGGGCATGAATTTTCCTTACGCTCTTGATGTCGTTTATGGAGATGAGGAGGAGGGTTCTGGTGCTACCCATCCACCGAAGAGTGCTGCTGCTGCCAAGGTATAGTTTCTTCTTATATTCTCTATTCTATTTGCCCCTTTTTCCTTGCTTGAAATAATTTTCATTTTTGAAGTGAGGGAAAAAAGTGAGCCTTTGTGGTGATGTGCACTGGTTTGTAAGTGTCGAAGAAGAAGAAACTTGGACCCAAACAATCTTCTACTGTGGTTACCGGTGAGGCTGAGGTTTATGAGGAGGTTACGAGTCCTGTAAACGAAGGGTATGCTGAGGATGAAGAAATGTCCGATGGATAAGAGCGTACCGACACTTCTGACCCTGATGACGAAGGTGGTAATGGTGAAGAAGAAGTTGTCGCGGATGGTGATGGTGAAGAAGGAATTGCCGCGGGTGGTGATGGTGAGTCTGAGGGTAATATTGTCGTTGGTGGTACTGGCGGGGGTGGATATGTCCCTGTTGGCGATAATATTGTTGGTGTGGGTACTCTTCCCGTTATTTCCCCTGAATTTTCTTTTGGTAGGATATATTCCGCGGGGGAATCCTTTGATGTGAATGCTGCCATGGGTCTTGCCGAAGACTTCTCATTGCTTTCCCCAAATGATGATTGGGATGTGCTTGGGGATATTGGTAAAGAAGATGCCACCGGTCAGCAGGCTGAAAACGCCGGTGGTCATACTGAGGCTGGTGATGTCGGGACTTGCGCGAGTGAAGGGAGAACATCCAAAGGGAAGTCTGCGGTTGAATCTCCTTCAGAGGATTTCCCTTACTCGCTAATGCCTGAAGGCGAAGATGCCATTTTGGCTTGGCTTAAGAAGAAAAATCTAATGTTCGTCCCCAACCCTGCCCAGTGGTCCCCGGTGAGAAGAATTCTGACGCTTATACTCGTCAGATGATGCAAGTGTCTTCTGAAGTCCGCGTTGCTGAGATGTGGGAGAAGAATCTGAGAGCTTCAGAAGCTAACCTAGTGGTTGACCCTCCCTCCTCTGTTGCTGATATGATGTCCATAGCTGATGGGTACCAATACGGTTTTCCCCAGCAGCGTGTCTTAGAGGTAAATCCTTGTACTGATTCCCTCATAATATACGAACATTGTATTCTGCGCGATATCCGATCCCTTGGGTATACTAATGTTTGTCGTTTGTGACATAGATGATGAGGAGCGAACATTGTAACCATGTTCTATACCAATTATTTAAAGCAAAGTCTTTAAAGTTGGAAGCTAAGCTTCGTCATAGAGAAGAAGAACTATCTGCGGCCGAGATGGAAATAAGTGAACTGAAGGGTCGCCTGAAAGAAAATGAGCGGCTGGGTAATGCCGAGGAGAGTCTCCGTTCGGAACTTGCTATAGTCCGCAACGAATTAGAGCAAGCTCGCAAAAATGTATCGTCCCTCACAGGTTCGTATTTTTTATTGGTCTTTTACTCCTCGTGATTCCCTATTTGTACTTTGGTGTTCTGTCTCAGTCTCCCCACCCTATCTTCAGTGGGTGGAGTCCCCGAGATCACATGGATTCAGAAAGAAAGGGAACGACAGAAGTCCCACATTGCAGAGTTCGTGGGTAAGTTGAAAAGTGAAGCCGTAAAGTGGAATGCTCGTGCTGATGAGCACAACGCCTTAGCAGCTGAGTGGCGTGAAAAGCGAACACTGATGGTTGATATGCAAAATAAGTACAATCATGACCGTTATGTATTTAATGGTACGCTGCTATGGACGCGTGAAAACCTGCGTGAAGCTCGAGGACATGCTTCGGATTTAGAGGCTAGAGTGCGCTTTTTGGAAGGAGAGTTACAACAGGCTCGTTCTTTCTTAGGCCCCGGGGTTAGGGATAATATGCTGCATCTTTCCGAGGAAAGAGATAATGCTAGGGCTGAGGTTGGTGCTCTTAGTAAAGCCCTAGCAGCGTCTCGAGATGATGTTGCTCGCCAAGTGGAATCTGAAAGAGATCTTGAAGTGAATGTGCATCGACTCCATAAAAGGATGGGGGAGATGAATGAAGAAGTCAACCATCTTCGTCACTTGGATTCAATGAAGCAGGTAGACTTAGACGCGAGTCAATTTTCTCTTACGAACCTTCAAATGGATTATAAGAAACTATCCGACGAATATGAATTTCTTGATGAGGCTCGGGACGCAGTTGTTAATGAGTATGAAGAGGCTTTGGATAATGTCGAAGGTATAACCTCGTTTTATCGAGTGTGATTCTGTTATTTCTTCGTTTTAACCCCTTGGTATTTCTTGTTTTCAGCACTCGAGGGACAGCTTCACGCAGCAAATGATGAGCTTAAAAAAACTCAATCTGCCTTAGTGCAGCAGGAAGGACAAGACAACTATTTCAAAGGGTTGGCCGTGTCTTGTGAGGAAGCAGCGGAGATTGCCTCCAAAGAGGCGGAACGCCTATCTGCATTGCTGTCTCAGGCCAACCAGCGGAGCGCTGTTATCACTTATAAAGCTCGATGTCAGTTGGCTGAAGAGACCAACAAAGTCCTAGATAAGATTGAACTTGATCTTAAAGTCGAACATGGTCTTGTCAAGAATTATCCGCGTCGTCCCCTTCCCGCGCCCTTGCCTGGTTCTTCTGGGCCTTCTTCAGGTGGTAGCGTACCTTCATATCGCAGAGACAACCCTGTTGATGGAGCTGTATCATCCAAGTAGGTTTCTTTAATTAGTCGTAGAAAGTTGATCCTTGTTGATTATATAATTTCGGATCATTTTTTGATGTGTTTCCTGCTTTATCTTATTTGCTGAACTTGTAATCAACTCTTTATGAAATGGATCATCCTTTTGGCATACCTGCGTTATCAATTCATCTTTATTTTAAGTATTGTGAAGTGTTAAACTAGAAATAACTTGCTTTGTAAAAAGTTGAGAGTGTTTGGGCGCGACACCGAAGGTAAATACCTTCGTGATCGTCTTGAGATCTATCACCCCGATGGCGAATCCTGGGCCAGAGGATCCCATAACTGTGGGGGCCGAGGCAGCGTTCTAGGATATGGGATGCTTATTTGAAGTATTTACATGCACCCATTCTGTCGACCCGTTGCCTTAAAATTGGTTGGGTATCTCTTTATGCTGGGTGCCTTCCCCCTGGTCTTACACTCATAGACACTGATAGGGGAGCCCTGAGAGATTGTAGATTAACTACTTTGCCCAATATTGTTAATTTATTATGTAATGTACATGCGTTCACCCAGCGGTCCTTTTGACCATTTCGTTTGCTTGAAGATTTCCCAAAAAGTTTGTTTGATTGATAGGTTGAGGCCTTCTACTCCTCGTCCAGAGATAAAACACATGTAAAGCGGTTACACTGCCTTCTTCTTCTGGTATTCTTCACGCAGATGCAAAGCTGCGCTGCTCCTATGGGTAGTACGGTTTGAGCCATTTAGCATTCCAAGGGTGCCGGAGGACCTCGCCTTTGAGATTGCGAAGATAGTAGGAACCGTTTCCCGCAATGTCGTGTATTATAAAAGGTCCTCCCCATTTAGGTGCTAACTTTCCCCATTTCTTCTCTCGTTGATACTGCGGGATTGTTCTTAGCACATACTGCCCTTCTACAAAATTTCGAAACTTAACCTTTTTGTTGTACTCTCTCGCTAATCTCCATTGATAATTTTCCATCTTTTGCAATGCTGCTTCCCTCCTTTCTTCCAGGTCGTCCAGTCTCTCTAACATCATGTCTGTTGTGAGATTTTTCTCCCATGCTTCGGTCTTTGTGGTTGGCATGAGGATCTCTGTTGGGATGACTGCTTCAGCTCCATAAGTGAGGAGAAATGGGGACTCCCCAGTGGCAGATCTTCGTGTTGTCCTGTATGCCCATAATACATTGTGTAGCTGTTCACACCATCGCCCCTTGTGTTCGTCTAATTGATTTTTGAGGATAAGGGAGAGGGTCTTGTTAGTAGCTTCCGCTTGTCTGTTGCTTTGAGGGTATATGGGGGTGGACTTGTTTTTCCTTATTTTGAAAGTGTCGAAGAGCATGTCTATGTTTTTCCCCTGTAATTGTTTACCATTATCGGACACGATTTCCGCTGGTATGCCGAACCTGCAAATAATGTTTTGGAATATGAAAGTAAACACGTCCACGTCTCTGATCCTGGCTAAGGCTTTGGTTTCCACCCATTTACTGAAGTAGTCCGTGGCTACTATCAAAAATCGTCTTTTCCCTGATCCTTCGATGAAAGGCCTAACGATATCTATGCCCCATTTTGCAAATGGCCACGGACTATCCACAGAATTCAACGTTGTTTTTGGCGAAACACTGACATTCTTCACATCGTCGGGACATTCTTGCAGCATCTTGTATCATTGTGGGCCAGTAATATCCTTGCATTTTTGCTTTGTCGGCTAGTGATCTCATGCCGCTATGATTCCCTGCGTCACCATAATGGATGTCGTTTAGAATTCGATGCCCTTCTTTCTTGGATAAGCAACGTAATAACGGTTTGAGGAAAGATTTCTTATACAGGACCCCATCCCGAAGATCATATCTTCCTACTTTGGAGAGTATTTTCCTGGATTGTTTATGATCCGCGTGTAAGGTTCCATCCTTGAGAAATGCATGGATCATCATTCTCCAATCATCTTCGTTGTTGAAATCTTCGTCTTGATATGCTCTTGACAGGATATCTTATTCGTCAAAATCATCACGGATGTCTTCTCCCACCTGATCTTCGATATTTTCTTCCACTGTATCTTGATTTGTAGCAAAGGAAAATTGTGATGCAATCGAAGGATCGTATACCCTTGTTATTTTGATAGCTTCGATACTCTTGTCCTTCAGCATGGATGATATATATGCTAGGGCATCCGCGTGCCTGAGATCCCTTCTGCATAAGTGCCGGAACTTGATGTTCGGAATTTGTGATGCCAATGTTTGGACCAAGGCCATGTAAGCTGAGAGGGTGTCGTCGTACACATTGTATTCGATCCCTATTTGCCGTATGACAAGCTGCGAATCACTTGTCAGTCTTACATCAGTTACCCCCATATTTATTATCAAGCGGAGGGCATGTACGACTGCCTGGTATTCGACGATGTTGTTAGTATGTTCTTTGAATTCTAACCTGAGTGCCTGTACGATCCTTTATCCAGTTGGGGTAGTGATGACAATGCCTATTCCTGCCCCTTCCTTATTTTTTGAACCATCAAAGAAGACTTCCCATTGTCTTTGACTCGCGGGTTCGAGGACATCAACTGGATCCTTGATTTCCTCGTCGGCTTCTGGTATTCCCCTAATCTCTTCATCGTTGTCCAGGGGGAGGTCTGCTAAGAAATCCGCCAATACTTGGGATTTTTGGGAATGTTGAATTTCATGAATGATGTTGAATTGGTCCAGGTGGGTGTTCCACTTGGATATTCTACCTACTTTTCCCGCGCTTTTGAGGACTGCTTCCAGTGGTGCTTTGCATGGGACGCGGATGAAGTGAGTTAGGAAATAGGTTCTCAGCTTTTGAGTAGCCCATACTAATGCCAGGATGAGTTGTTCGATCTTCGTGTAATTCCTTTCCGCAGAATTGAGGGTCTTGCTGACATAATAGATAGGCTGTTCTATCTTCGTATTGGTTTTGACCAACACTGCGCTAACTGCGTCTTCTGTCGCTGCTATGTACAATTCCAAAACCTCATCAGGATCAGGCTTCTGCAGGATTGGAATTGAATCCAGGTATTCCTTGATTCTTTGGAAGGATCCTTCGCATTCTGCGGTCCATTCAAACTTACTCCCTTTTTTTGAGAATATTGAAAAAATGTTTGGATTTGTCCGAGGATCGGGCAATAAATCTACCCAAGGCTGCTAAGGACCCATTGAGGTTTTGCACTTCTTTTAAATTCTTCGGAGATGGCATTTCCACTATGGCATGAATCTTCGCGGGGTCTACCTCAATACCTCTTTTTGTTACCAGATATCCGAGGAATTTCCCTAAGGTGACACCGAAGGTGCATTTTTCTGGATTTACTTTCATGTGATGTTTCCTCATTGCTTATAAAATATCTCTCAGGTCCTGGTGGTGATCTTTGCGCAGTCTAATTTTGACGAGCATGTCATCAACGTAGACTTCTAGGGTACTACCAATCCATGGCCTGAAGATAACATCGACCATTCTCTGGTAGGTTTCCCCTGCGTTTCGAAGTCCAAAGGGCATTCTAGTGTAGCAATAAAGGCCATGCGGGGTGTAGCATGCTGTGTGTAGTTGATCTTCTTCTGCCAGGGCTACTTGGTTGTAACCAGAATATCGTTCCATGAATGACAGCTCTTCGTACCCTTCCACTGCTTCAACCAGTTGATCTATGCTCGGTAGGGGATAACTGTCTTTTGGAAATTCCTTGTTGAGGTTAGTAAAGTCGATGCATATCCTAACCCCTCCATTTTTCTTAGGAACGATGACCATGTTGGAGATCCATTTAGGTTATTTGACTTCCTTGATGAAGCCTGCTTCTAGTAGTTTTCGAAGTTCTTTTTTTACTGCCTTATGATACTCTGGTGTAACTTTTCTTATTTTCTGCCTGAAAGGTGGCGTGCCTGGTTTGATGCGCAGCTCGTGTTGGATTATTTTTTGATCAATCCCCGACATGTCTCCTAACTTCCAGGCGAATACATCCGCGTATTCTTTAAGTAATTTGGTTAAGGAATCTTCTCTTTTTTCGTCCATTATGGTCCCTACTTTGATCATCTTCGGGTCTTCTTCCGTTCCTATGTTGATTTATTTTACGGACTCCACTGGTGTGAACACCGGCTTCGGGTCCCCAAGGACTGGGACGTTATTTAATTGCTATTTGGTATGTTTCTGTCCTTCGTTGGATGCTGAAGTACTTGCCTTTGTGTTAAGGACATTATCATCTTTTTTCAAGCCCTTCCCTGCGGTTTTCTCGAGGAACAGGTCTATGGCCTTTTCTTTCGCAGCTTCTTTATTTTTGATCCTTCGGGTTTTTTGCTGCTCTTCATGTTCGTTGTTGATACGATCCTGAGTGTCCTGGCACTCTTGTGCAGAGACCCGATCTCCCTTGATTTCCATTACTCCCTCGGCTGTAGGGAACCTGAGATATTGGTAGTAAGTTGCTGCCACTCCCTTGAGTTTATGTACCCACTTTCTTCCAATAATGGCGTTATAGGGGGATGGGGCGTCTACCACGCTGAATCGTGTTTCTACTTTCATGGGCCCGACGTTCAGCTGCAACACGATGTCTCCCAATAGCTTTGTGAGCGCTCCGTTGAACCCGTAGATGGTGTAATAAGAGGTCATCAGCTGTTCATCATGGAGCTTCATTCGTTTGAAGGCGTCGTAGAATATAACGTTCACTGAGCTCCCCCCGTCGATGAGGATCTTTTTGAGGTTACATCCGGCCACTGGTAGTGTGAGGACCAAGGGATCGTTATGGTCTTCCATATCTTCTTCGATATCTTCAGTACCGAAGATGATAGGTGCGTCCATCCACTCTTCGTGCTCGTCCACCTCTACGCCATCAATCTTATATAATTCGCAGTGGTCTTCGAATTGCTTTCGTAGCCTCTTTCCTATCTGCGCTGTAAGTGAGGGCCCTGCGGCTTCGGAACACGAGATGGTGTTGATTGTGCGGTTTCCCTCTGGAAGTTGGACTTGCTTGGTTCGTTTGAATCTGTCCTCGGTGACTTCCTTTCGTATGTATTTCTTGAGTTCGCCAGCATAAATCAATTTTTGGACCATTATATTGAGGTTTTTGCATTTCTCGGTCTGGTGTCCATTGAAGCAATGATACTCACAGTAATCTTTAGACTTCTCGGTCCTTGGGGGATGTTTTCCCTTAGACCGCGACCACCCCAAAATTTCCCTTCCTTTGATCTCTCGCAAGATCCGAGCGTAGCTAGCATTGAGCTTCGTGTAAACCTGATCTTCGAATTTTTGATCGTCTTTTCGTCGTTCATCTCTTCGTTCCTTCATCTCTTCGTTCCTTCATATCTTCGTGCAGTCGTTCCACTGAGCTATTTCTTTTAGCCCCGCTGGTTTATTCTGCGGAATTGGTATGGTGAGACCTCTGCGTTTGTGCCCTCGGGTTCTCACGCTGGATTTCTTCAAGACGAGCATACTTGTCAATAATTATTCGAAGATCTCCTTCTGTCTTAAGTACGCTTCCGTGGATCTCAACAAATAGTGGACTCATTAGGTCTAATCCCCACTTGTAGCAGTTGATGCTTACTACGGGATCCACACTCCCTATGGCTTGGCAGATCTTGTGCCATCTGTTGGTGTATTCCCTCGTGTTCTCCTTGTAACCAATTTCTAGAGAAAAAAGTCTATCCATTCCGGTGTTGACAGCTTTGTTGTACATGTAGGTTCTCAAGAATTTCTCTGCGAGTTGATCGTAGGAGTTGATGGAATCAGGTGGCAGGTTGTCAAACCAAGACAAAGCCGATCCCTTCAGACTTGATGGGAAATACCTACAGAGGACGGCGTCGTTTTGACTCCATCGGGCTAAGATACGATTATAATACCAGATATGTGCCGCGGGATCACTGGATCCGTCATAGCATTCAAAAGTTGGGACATGGCACTTTAACGGAATGAGGGTATTTGCCAGGCGATGAGTTAGGGGCGTGGAGTTAGCTTCTTTCATCACCTCTTCAAGCCTTCTTCCGTCTTGTCTGGATTTTAACTGCCTGATCTCAGCCATCATCTCATCAAGCAGCTCTTCCATTGCGCGGTAATGTCCCACGTTCTCATGCTCAGTTGAGCGTTTCTTTCTTCGAATTTCACTGTCATAATAGTCCAAGTCTTCGGCGGCATATTCCGGATCGGATGCACTGCTTCCCCTAGCGGCGTTTGCTAGGATGATTCTTCGGTCTCGATTAGGCTCTGGTGCCTTAGAATTTGCTTCATCCAGTTGTTGGCTAGTCTTCGTGCTTTGGGCAATCCTATCTTTCAAGTCTTGGTTCTCCCTGGACAGAAGAGATATTGCATCTGCGTAGACCTGCTGGCTCTTTTTCAATTCTTCGAGCTCTACCATCAGTCGGTGGGACTGGTTTGATCCCTGATTGGGAGTTCCGGCTTGTACCCCTACGGCCATAGTTCCCCCTTCGTCTACTGTGTGTATTAAGAGTGGTAGAGGATCAGCTTCAATTGTTGGTATCTCCAAGTTTGGTCCCCCCGGTTGAGCTTCCACCCGCGGTACTAAAACCACTGGTATGGTTTGATTCTGACCGTTGGTTGACGGCATTCCTAAAACTGGTGGATGTGCAGGATGATGTGTCATAGATTTTGCCACCCCTTCTCTTTGTTGATGGATTTGGTTTGAAACCAAAGTATTGTTAGCTTCTGTAG
Source organism: Papaver somniferum (assembly GCF_003573695.1). NCBI lineage: Eukaryota > Viridiplantae > Streptophyta > Magnoliopsida > Ranunculales > Papaveraceae > Papaver > Papaver somniferum. The sequence goes on from NC_039359.1 coordinate 70,290,926, forward strand.
CCTGGAGGGCCGCAACAGTTGTGTTGTTCTTTGTGGCTGCTTCTTTGATAGCCGCGGCTGCAATGGAGTTAGTGTTCATAGGTGAGATAATTTCCGCAGCATCCTGCCTCTGAGTAGCTGTTTTAGCTTTGTCTCCTTTCTTCTTGCTTCGGGTCATGACCGGGGTAATCCTCGGTGTCTCCTTTGATGAGGCTTTGGTTTTTCCTGCCTCTAGTATCTTTTCCATTTTTAGTCCTTTTCTGCATAGGGGAATAAATAAAGAAAACCAAATATATCCACGAGGATCGGGTTAGTGCCATTCATATACGCAAAATTTGTAGAATAAAAGAAAATGAGCTGCCCAAGGGCCTTAATAAAAGAGAAACATAAAGACTCCATCAGTCTAGTTTTCGCAATACAAATCCTCTAATAAAAAATCATGGACCTTGTTTTCAGACTACTTTTGAAAAGGAAAACTCTTGAAAAGGTAGATCCGTAGCGAGAACTCATGAATCTGGATTATTAAGTCTTAGTTTTAAAAGAAAAACGCCTCACGTGCAAATCTGTGATAGATAGTCGTGGATTTGTCTGCTTTGAAATGGTGTTTGTGAAAATGAAGACCATGAACCCAGAATAAAAAAGGTTTTGAAAGAACGCTGAACCCAGAATAGGGCACAACCATAATGCGCGTTTAAGGTGAAATCACAGGATAAGATAAATCTTTTACCGGGACAAAGTCCCTGTTTCTAGCGCCAGATTGTGAACACATAAATCACGAAGCCATCCACGTGTTCACAAACAATATTCGCATACATTCTAATTCTAAAATTGTGCGTCGTATGTGTAAAGAGGATGATTATATCGATTCATCGACTCAAAGCCTTCGAGCTTGTCATTGTCTAGTCGAATATTATCATAAATAATGTTCGTATAAAGTAATAAGCAGAGAATCAAGTATAAATGTAAAGCATATGAAGTTCAACGCTGAATGTAAAGTGCTGAAATGTAAATAAGACAAAGATTTACGTGGTTCGGCACTAAGACCTACATCCACGGGGCTGGTGTTTCACTATGTATTGAATGATTACAAAGATAGTCGAATGACTTTAGAGTATACATAGGTCTGCGGAAGTAGGGGGATTACTTACTCTTCCTATTTCTCTCTCCTATATTCTCCTATAATTGCTCTGGATTGGTCGACCTCTTCTCTCTTAGTGGAGAGGGGTATTTATTGGGTTGTTACGTGGGTCCTACTTCTGAGGTGCCGTTGTAATCTTATCTTCTTGTGCTTTGTGCCCATTACGCAGAGGTCTTCGGCATATGCTTCGGCCTGAGATTGAATACGAAGGGTTATCCTCTCCTCTTCCACGAGCTGATTGACACGTGTATATCTCTTCGGTATTTAATGCGGGTAGATGGATGTCTGCTCGTGTCAGACAAGTGTCTCTTTGTCTGGTCACATTTGTGTCAGTCAAACTTCCTCTCAGCCGTTGATCTGGGATCTTCCTCTGGATTGGGTGTATTCACACCCAAGGGGTATTATCTGGTGCTCCTCTAAGCCATCATACCTCTGTGATCCTCTCTCCCTGACCGTCAGATCTGCTAACCGGTGGCATCTTCTGATGAGATGCTTGTTATAATGTTTTGATATCTCGTTTTGCATGTCTTCCACGTGTCTCTTTCTGTACACGTGGTGGATGATGAAAGGTGTACATACATTGGAAAAATACAATCAGAAATCTAGTTAAATGTATCTGACAGAGATTTTCCCGTCGTGAAACATGCATGCCGGATATCTCCATACACGCAAATGTAAGACTTTGTGCGCACCTGCCTGTTCCTCCATCCTTGGACTGTCTGTTGGATACAGACCACTCAACTGCTCAAGCACACTTTTCCGATTTTCCACTGTATGTTATATCTCCAAACTTTTTCTCAACTCCAGATTCATATCCTTGACCTGGGTTGCACATACGCAGACACTACAAACTTATCAAAAAATTAGGACGCTGATACGTATATACATATTTTATTTATATATATAATCATGTATTTATATAGTAAAGTCAAGTGTTTCGATCCTAAAAATTAGAAAATAATGGTACATGTGTATAAATTTCAAAAGTAAAAAAGAGATAGTATGTGTATACACGTCGAAGATCAAGCAATCAATCACTATTAAACACATGGCACAATTAAAATGCATTATTAGAACAACACATGCCCAAACAAGGATATACATGACGTCATTTCCAGTTACAAAACCCTTATAAAGACCTAAATGATTGTTTGTCTTTCTTCGTTTAGTTAATGATAGTAAAAATAAAGGAAAAAATTTAAATGAAAAAAAAAAGAACGCTTCAAACCCGAGTCATAAGTGCGTCCAAAGCAGACGCGCGCATGACACGTATATTGGTACGTCGGACACGCGTCATGTCAACGTCCCACGTGCATCCTTTGTCCGACACGAGTCAGACACAGACACAGCTCGAAAAATGCAGCGTGTGTGCAACCCAGTCTTTGACTCTATGTTTTTGAATCTGTGATGCACCTCAGATTGAGTCATCACTTTTTAGATTTTAATCGATTGATCGATCCCTATATTTTCTATATGAATAAATTCACTAAACTAAGATTAATTTATCAAAACAAGCAAGCTAGAAAGATAGAAACCAATGCCAAAACCAAAAACTGGAGTGTATAAGAGACTTTAGAGCTAAATTGTCGGCAAATCAAACCGATCAAATATAATAGGACTATACTTAATTTACTGTATATTCTTGATCCAACTACCAGATCTTGAAAAAAATTGAAAACGACCAATCAAATCAGAATGCATCTGGCAGAGCAGAGACTTTCCATCGTGATACATGCCCATACATATAAATAGGGAATTTTGATAACGGAAAATGGATCATTTGTCCAAATATTTTTAAAACATGGTTCAAATGGACGAGTAAAAATTAGTGTGGGTGAAATGGATACCAAAAAAATAGCAAAGATGAAATTGGATTCATCTTGACTTAAACTTAAAATATAGTAAGGATGAAACTGGATGCATCTGATGTAAATTAAACATAAAAAAAAAGTATTTGAAAAAGTATTAGAAACTGTTTACATGTTATTTTTAAATTTTTGTCCATTTAAACAGTATCAAAATCTAAATGTCATTTTCACCCAGGAATTATTGATTTTGGTCTTTTTAACCAATTTTGTATTTTGATAAAGTATCCCCGATTTTTGATATCCAAAAAATAAATGCCCCCGTTTTTTTACAATTTGTTAAAGTGCTCTCACGTTAGTTTTTCCATCTAGTGTTAGTTAAGTCTAATTTATTTTACATATTTTCCCTTTATTTATTCCCACATTGATTTTATACATCATTTTTCAGGCTTTTCGAGTCCGGTTCAGGATCGTTACACTGCTTTCAGGTTCGTTACCTCATTCCCCAAATAGGGTTCATCATCTCAAGTGTTTTGGGGTTTTTAGTTGGAAGAAATCGACCGTCTACGACATATTTTTAGGTTCGTCGAGCCGGTTCAGGATCGTGACAATGCTTTCAGGTTCGTCGAGTCCTGTTCAGGATCGTTACACCGTTTTCAGGATCGTCGGAACATGTACCCTCCCCTCCAAGGAGATGTAGTTCAGGGGTAAATAGGACTTTTAATCGGAAAGATAACTGCCACCTAACACTTAACTGGATGGAATTTGTCTTTTGAATAAAACGGGATACTTTAACAAATTTCAAAAAAACGGAGACATTTTTTTAGTGTAATGTGAAAAATATGGGTACTTTATCAAAAAGCCCTTATAAATATATACACATCCATACACGCCAATGTAACAATCTGTGCACAGCTGCTTAAGTGTGGGTTTTTTGCTTTCTAGGTGGTGCTTCGTGCCTTGTAAAACAAAAAATGGGTACCATGAGCTAATAATTAATTGTATATATGGTATTGTTGTATTGTGGTTAAGCTGCTCGTCTGTAAGGTGGTTAAACACGTTACAAATTGTATGTCGAGGTTAAGCTTCAAATCTTCAACTGGGCTAAATTCTCCGATTGTGTGTCTGGTATTGTGGTTGGTGATGGTATCACCAAATGGAGGGAACTTTTCTTTTGATCCCCTTCTATTCGCTTGGGTTTTTCTGGTTGGTTTAGTTGCTGGTCTGTTTCCTTCCTATCTAGGGGTGAGCAACGGACGGACGGTTGCGGATTAGGGGTCACCCGCAACCAAACCGTCAAAGTTGCGGATTTGGAAATTCAAACCGTGACCGGCCCAATCATCCGCGGATTTGCCCTTTGCGGATCAGCGGATTTTGCGGGCCGGTTGCGGATTAACCGCGGATTTGATCACAAGAATCATCAAAAAAAACTAAGTGTAGAAATTAGAAAGTTACAAACTAGAGTGCAGACGTTTTTTTAACACAAAAGAGTTATAATTCAGTAATTCAAAAGCAACAATAGACATAAGATAGTTAACAGCTAACACAAAAGAGTAGTAATTCAAATGCAACAAGTCTGGTGCCAAGCCATATGAATCTCTGATGCCAAAAACTGAAAAAGAGACCTTGGATTCAATCCGTGATAGATATGTCTGGAATTTCCTGCAAGATTTCTACCGCATCTGTAAAATGAGGAGTTATAGATAATCAGTAAACACTATAAGGCAGATATAAGGCAGCAATAAACAAGAAGAAACAAAAACCAATCAGCATTGGTTAGTAAAGACCATTTAAAAGGGCTGATCACAACTAGACCGCAGACCCAATCGACATTGAGGAACAACAAGCCAGAGTTTTAAGATTGATTATGACTAATCAAATTCCAAGGAGACTAATAGAAAGTTATGCACGCAGACCCTATAATGAACTGATCAGGTCACATTTGCACACAAAAAGTTATGCCCCATAGGTCCCAAAGTTGTAGCATCACATCAAAATATAGCAAGGTTTGAAACTTCAACCAGAGATGATGGTGTAGCTGTAGATATGCTCTCGACGGTTGCCGGGTTAACTGTAGCCATGCTCTCATCAGGATCGTCAACAGGAATAGAAGGTCCCTTAGTACTTGAAGCCATCTGCTCTCAGATTCTCCTGTTCATACCCATTGACAGTAGATATTGAAAAATAAGATTGACAGAATCAATGATGCAATGATCTATAAACTAAAAGAGTTAAAATCAACTCAAATAAGAAGGCTCACTTTTGGGATATACCTTACCAAGGGAATGCTTTCTACTCGCAACAATATGGATTAGTCAGATTGCTATTTGAAAAGGGACAAAAAAAAAGAGTAAAAATTGCGAAAGTTATCATACAGGCATGCAACTACAGTATGCAGGCACAAAAGCTCATCATTAATAAATTTGCATAAGCTGACCAATAATATGAGTTATCGATGAGTGAAGCAGTAGATCTAACCGAAACTCTCTAATGTTGGATACGATGCTAGACATGAATATAATTAGCCGAGATGTTAGGAAACCAAGTTTCAAATTCGACCCACATGCTATTCAAAAAATCTAATCTTATAATGAATACATATTAGTAGCCGCTATGTAATCATGCTACCGTTTGCAGGAACCTAATTTTGAAAACAATAACCATCTAATAAAAATGATGTACACACTGTACCCACATATGTAATACTATAAGTACTCTAAATCAGTTATCAGTATTCACATGATTTTCCATCTTGTACATGATTCACATCTTAAATACTACAGGAAATTCGGATACACTAAAGCTAAATGACTCCACCAGCAATTTTTCTCTATAAGACTATTCTTTCATATTTATAGTAAGGTATACTATTTGATAACATTTTACACAGAAGCTGTACTACTAAGCTACATACATATATGGCTACAAAGACTTGCAACATGCATAGGAGGAAAAAAATCAGTATTACAAAATGCAAATAAGAAGATATGTTACAGAATGCAGAGATAGCAACATCATACCCAAACAATTGTAGCACTGATAATACAAGCTTCACCACCTACCCAAGGATTTTAAATACTGTTCTCCTGAAGATTCTTCTCTCCAATCCGTGGATCTACCTTGTTTCATAAATAACATACATGAATTAGACAATCCACACCCACAACTGGTTTAATTTTCAGCACTGATAATGGTCTTTACCGACCAAATCACCCAAAATCTCTAAACTGGAAGAAAAAACTAATTTAAGAAAACCCTAAATCAAACATACTCAAAATTATTTTGACATCTAAGAAAATTCCAAACCAATTAAAACGAAATCAACATCACTAGAACATATAATCATCATTGAAAGTCAAAAGAAATGAAAATGAGAGAACTACTTACAGTTACTGATGCTGATGCTGCTCAGAGAAGAAGAATGAATGAGAGAACTAATTTACTGTGATGAGAAGAAGATGAATCGAAGGATATTTACTGTGAATCTGTGATGAGAAGAAGATGAATGAGAGAACTAATTTACTCAGAGAAGAAGAAGAATCGAAGGTCTCTTCCTCTGAGACTATTAGGTCTCTTTCCTCTCGAAAAAAACTGATGCTATTAGGTTTCACCGAAAGCTAAAGATGTTTATATATCAAACTCCAACTTCCCATATTGTCCTTAATACATTTACTAAATTCCCTATATGTCCTACGGTGCGGGTAATCCGCGGTTATCAAATCCCAACCGCAACCGTAACCGCACCGCGTGCGGATTTGAAAATGCACCCGTGTCCGGTCCATAACTCTTGCGGATTGGTTTTCACCCGCAATTTTGCGGACGGATACGGGTCAAATCCGCGGTTCCGGTTTTTATGCTCACCCCTATTCCTATCATCTTGCTGGCTTTTTAGCGCGCCTGTGTCTGTATTTAGTTGTGGTTTCTTCCTGTGTTTTTGGGGTTCTGTCTTATAAGTTTCCCAATTTATAAGCTTTTCCATTTCTAATATAAATCTTTTCTTTACTGAGCAAAAAAAAAAAAAAAAAAAAGCTAATAATTGATAGGCAAAAAACTGCCATTAGCTTAGCGGCAGATTAATTAGATTTCGACGAACGGGACAACAGACCCGAGTCTCCAAAGTCGTACGGTAAAATTATATTATTGGGTGAATTTTTCCGGCTTAACTTTCTTTTTTTTTACAATGTTATAAGTTCTTTAAAAACCAGGAAGAATTAAATATTTTTGGAAAATAAGTTTTTTTACCATTAAAACATTTTTACAATTTTATAAGTTCTCTAAAAATCAGGAAAAGTATGCTAATATTTTTGGAAATATATTTAAGGGCTTTTGAAAAGATTTAACATTGTTTTATGTTTTTTAATCTATATTAAAACACCTTACAATTTTATAAGTTCTCTAAAAATCAGGAAAAGTATGCTAATATTTTTGGAAATATATTTAAGGGCTTTTGAAAAGATTTAACATTCTTTTATGTTTTTTAATCTATGTTAAAACACCTAAACCTTCGACTAAATACGGACGTATAAAGTATCATTTTATTAGAGACTAACATTAGGCCACAATGACTTTCCAATTAGTCATTAGCAGGGCCGTAGCAAACAATTTGGGGGCCTAGGCAAATTTGTAAAATCAAAGTGACAAAATAGCGAAAACTTACATAAAATTATTCTTTCCAAGGCTTGAACTTCGATAAGTATGAGCTTGGTCCTAATCGGTGTAGTCGATCTCGGCTATTTCGGCCGGGATCTTGCCAACAATCTAGCTCTCGCCAAATTAAGCAGCGAGATGACCAATACCGCCTAGACAGCGGAGATGAGAGAATTTGTTCCTTATTTCCTGATAAGAATCTAATCATGTATCCACTCCCTTCTCTATTTTTGTTTCCTTTGATCGGTTCATTCCCTTCTCCTTTCATGAGACTCAGAGAGTATCAACTGAGTGAAAAAAAACAAACAAAAACAGTAACTCTAGCTCTTTTTGTTCTGTTGTTCATCAGGACTAAGATGTTTTTTCTCGGATCTCTGCTTGTTAATGGAGGTGCTTATGATTTATTTATTTTTCTATTCTTTTGTGCAAGATTGAAGTTCACAACTAATTTAATCATGAAAGAATTCACATGCAAGTTACTAAGGTTCTCCTCTTTAATTTTCTTAGGGTTTATGTGTTGTCGGTCTCATACCTAGCTAGCTTAAAATGGGGTGACTAATCCAGTTCTTCAGAAGCATAAACTTTCATTTTGCTGTTTGGTTAGGAAGTATCGTACAGCTCTCTTTGTTGGAAAGCTCTTATGGTTGTATTTATTATTAGTTAACATTACAAGTTAAATTTATAACTACGTTAAGCTTTATAACTTCTATAGTTAAATCGTACGCCCTTGTTGCAGATATAAGATTTATGCATGTGTCTGAAGCTTTATGGTTAACCTGAAGAATAATATGGGGCTTTCATATGCCGATGGATTCCAAAATGGCAAGAATCCCAGTATTATGGATATTGGATAGCTTTCATCTTTAGTTTTCTCTTTACAGGGCTAGGTTTCATTCACAAAATGACAATGAGGTAGTGTATCCTTGGTGATCCTTAAGTCATAAGATTCAATCATACCAAGACCAAAAAAATAAATAAAAAAAATACAACATTAACACTTGTTTATTCCAACAGATATTCTTAATTGATCAAAGATCAATAACATGGAGAACATCTTAATAAAAAAAGAAATTATCTTTTTTCACCAAGAACATGAAGAGCATCTCAATGAAAACAAAATCAAACTTTTTTTAATATTTTTTTTCTCCAAAACACGATGAGCACGATCAAGAGAGCATTTATTTAAGAAAATTATTTAAGTTCAGACCATAGGGTGAAGAAAGATATCCGAATGGCATTATCTCCAATAAAGGCTTGATCATACCTCAGAGACGAGGTTGGATCAGTACTTCCAATGGCATTATCTTACAACAAACTAGACCACCACATTCAGCCATATCCACTTTCGCTTCCGGGTCCACGTTCGTGATTTCGAATTCATGAAGTAATCGAGCAAGAACCAAATGGAGCAACTGATACGCAAACGATACTCCTGGGCATATCCTTCTACCGGCTCCAAATGGTATCAATTCATAATGCTGACCCCTTATATCCACATCCACATTACTAGTCAAAAATCGTTCAGGACTAAACTCTGACGGGTCATCTTTGTATACGTTCCCATCTCTGTGTAACTTCCAGACATTAACCAATAATTGTGTGCCAGCAGGAACGTGTACCCACCTACTTCGCAGTCCTCCATGGTCGTCCTTGCGATCAATGGTCCGGCTGGGTACAATCTCATGGTCTCTTTAATTATCTCTTGGAGGTAGGGAAGACTAGGGATATCTGAATCATCTACTTGCCGATTCTTTCCTAATTGTGTGTCTAGTTCTTCTTTTGCCTTTTTCAGCACTCGGGGATGGTTCAAAAGTAAAGACATTGCCCATGTTAGGGTTACTCTTGTTGTGTCACTCCCGCCCAATATCACATCCTGCAGTTTCATCCAATTAAAAAAAAAATCAGACCCGTAAATAGCAACATTACAGATTCCCTAATTTGCAAGAACACAGCCATAAAAGTGCACACATGGAACGTTAAAATATTACGCGAAAAAATGACATGCCAAAGACCATGAGTTAATGGTCACAGAGATTTGTCAGAAGGCTATATGCCGGTGAAAATTTAAAACATACGTACCAGACACGGAGATTTGATGACGAGGATAGGATGGTCACCGGGTAAAGAGAATTCTCCATAATATCCAAGCAAACATCAATAAAATCATGTTCAAGTTGAGATTTATTTCCTGATATTCTTTTCGCACGATGCTCTTCAACCCAACTGGCCATAATTGTATCAACTTCAGATGCACAGTTTTTCATATCTCTAATCAGACCTCGCAAATTGTCTAACCAACTTAGTGATGGAATCACGTCTGAAATGAGAATAACCTCATTAATCTTATAATTTCGTCCATTAAGGCTTTACATCTCTGAGCTCCGACATCGCCATTCGACGAAAAATTCTTCTTTCCCACAACAATTCTCGATACAACATCAAATGTCAAATCACCTAACCAACTATCCAGTCTGATCACAGGAGGGAACGCCAATTTTTCGCCTAACTCTTTTCCGTTTTTACATTGGTTATGCAGCCACTCGAAACGCGACTCAACTTCAGAAGTCATTAGATACTTTATTGTATCGATCCGATGATTAGAAAGAAGTTTCACCGCAAAGATCTTTCGTAAATCTCCAGTAAGCACCATATGGAGCGTAATCAACTGAATCGGTATCGTACAACATGATTTTAGTACCTAACGTGCCCGGACGATTTGAAAAGAGTCTATCATTTGTAGTAAAACATTCTTTGGTGATTTGCCAATCACATACAACTAATGTTTTATGTGAACCAAATCGGATGTTGAAAATAGGACCGTGAGTATCGGCCATGACACCTAGTTTTCGATGAATTAACTCATCATCAAATAGATGTAAATGACCCATTATGGGTCTTCCCCCTGAGGCTTCTGGTGCTAGTTTTGTGGTGAGTTTTCTTCTTCCGTAGGTTCTAAAGAAAAAAATTAGTGCAATCACAAGAAGTGCAATAGAAATTGGTTGGAACTGAAGAAGAAGTAGATAATCCATGGTTTGTTTGATTGGTGAAGTGAACTCATAAGTTGTATATTTATATCTCTCGATTTATGTCCCACTTTGGGTCTGTTTAGAAAAAAGAAAAGGGAAAAATATCGTTTGGTCCTTTTTTAGGTGGGCCCATGTCTGTTTAGTCCTTTTGTCAAACGTCTTTATTGTTTGGTCCATAATTATTTAAAAATATAAAACAGACAAAAATACCTTTTCTTGTTAATTTTTACTCATTTTCTTGTAGCAGTTCATTTTGTGCGATGAACCATCAAAGTTCATTCTTACAAATGAAAACCTAATAAAAACCAAATTAAATCACATATGAACGAACTCCATTATTTCATTAAAATTCTACAAAAAATTCATTATTAAGAACAAAAACCTACATAAACCAGAGTTCATTTCTGGAATGAACTCCTCATAAAACCTATATAAACCGGAGTTCATTTCTGGAATGAACTCCTCATAAAACCTATATAAACCGGAGTTCATTTCTGGAATGAACTCCTGTAAAACATATAAACGATTATGTTCATCAACAGCGAGTTCATTCCAAAAATGAAGTTCATTTCAGGAATGAAGTTCATCTAAGCAGCAGCAGCAACAACAACAAAACGCATAAATATTCATCTTTCAACAGCAGCAGCAGATTTCTAGGTTTGACGAGTTCATCTCATCTCATCTTCAATCGCACAGCAACATCAAGAAACCAAACCCAAAATCTAATTAAATCTTCAACAACAACAGATCTATCTTGAGTTCTTCATCTTCATCATCATCACCAATCGCAGCAAACTCGAGAAAACAAAAACTTAAATCTTCAAACAGCAGCAGATCGATCTTTGACAACAACAATAGTAGTAGAAGATGAGTTCGTCATCAAGAAAAAACACAAAAAGCTTCATCACAAACAGAGTTCATTCCTGAAATGAACTACGTGCATCTTCATCTTTTCATAGCAGCAGCAATTCATCTTCATCTTCTTCATCCTCCCAGTCATCAGCAGCAACAACAGACGAAAACAAACATCAAAATCTTCATCACAAACCAGAGTTCATTCCAGAAATGAACTCCGTCATCTTCATCTTCTTTTGTAGATCCGAAACTTACCCAAGCATGCGAAGATGATAAAGGTTCATCATCATCATAAATAGCAGCAAAACCTTCAACCTCACCGTCTTCATCATCAAAACAGAAGCAAAACGTCAAAAAAAAAAAAAAAAAAAAAAACTTCATCGTATTCATCTTCATCATCATCGTCGTTCATCTTCTACATCACTAGCAGAGAAAAATATGGAGAGAAGAGAGAATCGTTCATCATCATCTTCATCTTCTTCATCACTAACAGGAAGAAAAAAAACAAGAAAAAAAGAGATAAATTTTAGATCTGAAAATATAAGAGAGAGAAAGTAAATCCGAGAATGATTTATTGTCTCTTACTTTTTGACTATATATATGGTCCTTATCCAAAAGGGTATTTCTGCCACTACAAGATGACATTTACATCATCCATGACATCACCCTAGGACCAAATGATAGTTTTTAGGACCAAATGATAATTTATATTACCAAATAGGACCAAACAGACAACTGACTAGGTTAATTGGACTAGACTCTCTCTAATATATTATTTCTAGGACCATATGGTATTTCTTACAAAAGAAAACAGGGTGCTCTCTTTAACCCACGGGATGCGCGTGACATGTCTGTTTGATTAGAGCAAGCACTATGATAATGTTTTCCTTGGCTATATTTCCATGAGCAACTACTGTAGTGCATCTTTCAGTATTCTTTTTTTGTCTAGTTTTTTGGGAACATTTTTTTCGATGGGGGGAAATTTTGATGGGGGAATGGGGGCATTGGAGCCAGTCATGCTGTATCTGCATCCTATCAACTTCTAACTCTAGTGAGTGAAGTCTTATGGTTATTAGTGAAGTCTTGAAAAAAGTCTTCAAACATTAATTAATATTAGTGCATTTAAAAATAAACTTATAGTTCCAAGACAAAATTTCAGGGTTTTATTGGAAGTTTTGTGAAAAAATATAAAAACCTTCAAGTATTGTGGGACAAAAAAATAATCCTAAAACATCATCTAAAATGGAATGGAGGGAATATGATAATTTAAACATATCATGACCATAGTGGCCCTTCGTTCACCGAAAGATATCGTAGTATAAAACATATGCAACACTCCAAAAACATTAGTCACTCATTCGAGAGTATATAAATACTGGAAAGAAAGAAAGAACAAGAATCACTTGATAGCCAGAATACATTTACCGGAAAGAAAGAAAGAAAGAAACAGAGAGAAGCACGAAATATTCTAAATTTCTGCTAAAAAAAGGATTTATTAATTTAGAGAATTCATGGAGACACCAACACTTATGAAGCTAGGTAATGGTTTATCAATACCAAATGTTCAGGAATTGGCTAAACTCACGCTCGCAGAAATTCTATCTTGATACATATGCACGGATGAAAATCTGTTAACCATGGGTGCATCTACAATAGAGAATGAGACAGTTCCAGTCATCGATTTGCAAAATTTACTATCCTAGAACCCGTAATTGGAAAGTTAGAATTGGATAGGTTTCATTCTGCTTGCAAAGAATGGGGATTCTTTCAGGCATGTTAATTTTGATTGTATGTACTAGTAATAGTAATTGGGTGTAGTTTGTGTTTTACGGGTTTGTGCTAATATGCTTTATTTTTTGAATTGTGTAATTTGCTTAATGTTTCAGCTGGTAAACCATGGAGTCGACGTTTTATTGGTGGATAATGTGAAATCTGAAGTTCAAGGTTTCTTTAACCTTCCATTGAATTAGAAAACTAAATATGGACAAAAAGACGGAGATGATGAGGGGTTTGGACAATTCTTTATTATATCAGAGGACCAAAAACTGGATTGGGCAAACGTGTTTTATATGTCTAACTCTGTTGGAAAATGATTAATAAAAAATAATTTTTTAAAGTTTTAATAAAAATTATAATTTATTGTTTTCTTTTGTGAATGAAACTTATTAGTCCCACATTGTGGAGTTTCCAATTTTTAGTAGTTTTAAGAAACTATATAAACCTTTTAGTCCCACATCGGGGAGTTTTTCTTCTTAAATTACATTTGTCAATTATATAAACAAATTCACTGCTTTTGTAAAATCAATGGGAAAGGGTTTGCTCTATATTTAAAGGGACCCCTAAGGGAATTTTTTTTTTATATTGTTTTCTCAAGTGTTCGAGATTTTCCGTTATGGTTTTTTCGGAGTTGCCAAGCTCAAGTTAGCATCTATTACATATGCTAGTAGTAGGTGTAGTAGGGTGTTTTATGCTGGAGATATCCGTCCTGTGAGGGCTATAACATCACTCTTGAGTGTACCGGGCACTAATATCTTAAGGGCAACGTGTTGAACACGTGACTCACTCTGTTTTTCCAAAGTTTTCCTTGTTGTTGCTGCGGAGATATGGGGAGCTCGTCCGTTTCATCAAATCAATCACTTCCATTATAAAGGAGCTAAGTATCAATAAATTTTGCTTATTTGATTTTTCCTTGTTTTTGATTATTGCACACAACAAACTTAAGACATTATAATTTGTAATAATAGAAAATGGTTGGTTGGTTTTTGAATCATGGATGTTAATTGTGGAGTGGAAAACAAAAACGAATGTTTGGTCAGCTGTAGAGTTTCGAGTTTATCTCTTAACCTAGAAGGAATTTCGATGAACCTTTTTGACACAACGTGGTAGACATCCTGATAGTTAGTTACGTAAAATTTTAGAATTTTTGGAGTTGTAAAAGTATTTTTTTGATATTTTACAAAACAGAGAAACGTTCCTGAAAAATTCTGACGGGCAGAATTTTGTTGTTAACTAAAGTAGTTTTTATGGGGTAACCATGAGTTTTTTGATATGGTGGTTCAAACGAAGTTTATAAATATAAATATTATCTTCAAAACTCATATTTTATCTGAACTAAGGTTTGTGAGATATGGTGTATTAGGTGATTGGGAAATTACCGTGTCCGTGGTCAGAGTATAAACAAAGTTTGTGACATGAAATTGAAAAGGAACATGGCTACCAGGCGCATGTGAATGAACAAAAGTCTTCCAAAGCTGACAAAGGCGAGAACATCAAACACAACTCTAAGCGTAGTCTTCATAAGAAAGGTATGTTTCGTAAAACTGAATCCGACATTACTTTAATTAAGGGTGATTGTTATGTTTGTTAAATTCCTGTCCATACGGCAGTAAAGTGTAGACAACATAAAACCTTAATAAGTAGAAAGTTAATGCTATTTTAGTTGAAACAAATTAGAACGAGTTCATTGACATGATGTCGGAAGTTATTTTAATAACCAATGTGAGAGACTGGTGGGTGGACTCTGGAGCCACTAAGTATGTTTGTTGAAACAGAGACCCGTTCACTTCTTATCAGAGGATAAGGGATGTCGAGAAACTCTATATGAGTAACTCATCTGCGACAGAGGTTGCATAAAAGGGAAAGGTCGAGCATAAGCTCTTATCTGTAATATTCTCATACTGAATGAAGTTTTCATGTTCCGAGCATATGAAAGAATCTTGTATCTTGTTCTCTTGAAGATGGTAAAATATTGAAGATCTTAATTAAATGTGGAAAACTTGTTATAACTAAGGGCATTAATTTTTTAGGAAACAGTTATAGGACTTGGGGTCTATATAAGTTTAAAGGAAAATCTGATGAAGTGAACATAGTTGATTCTTATGATTTCTTTTGAGTGTCTTTGAATGTTTTGCATGGTAGACTTGGAACCGAAAATTATAAGTCAATGCATAAACTGCCTAGCATAGGGTACGTACCCAAATTTAGTTTGGATCTTGAACACAAAAGTGAAATGAATATGCTATAATATCTTTTAGCACAAAACCACTATGGTAAAAGATGGTTTATAACTTTCATGGATGATTGTACGAGGTACTATCTTGTATACTTTCTTAGGGATAAGGATGATGCCTTAGAAGCCTTAAGATATATAAACTTGAAGTTCAAAACCAATTAGAAGCCTTGAACATAACAATTGTATCCTTAAGAAGATGATAATTTCCATGTTGATTAGTTCAGGATTACCTTCGGGATTGTGGGGGGAGGCAGTCCTCTTAACTAGTATATCCTGAATATAGTACCCTTAAGGATCAGATGAAACTCCATATGATTTATGGAATGGTAGATGACCTTCTTATGAATGCGTCAAAGTGTGAGGGTGTTTGACTAAGATTGTCATTCCTTTTCCTAAAAGAACTATATAGAAACCAAAAATGTTGATTGTGTCTTCATATAGAGTATGCTGAGTATAGTTCTACATATAGATTTTTGGTTTGTGTTCTGATTTTTCATACTTTGGTGTGACTTTGTTGTGAATACTATTACATAATCTAGGGATTCCGAGTTCTTTGAACATGTTTATTCTCAAACCTGTACCTCATTAGAGATGTGTTGTTGATCCCCTAGATTTATTTTCAAATAGTCAGAACTTATCTTAAAGGAAGATGAAGTTAAGGTTGAGCCTAAGATAAGTAAAACAATTAGACTTGAGACTTCTTATGAAGCCGACTTCATAACATGCCTAGCTTAGTCTAAGCCCTGGACTTGTAAAGAAGCCTTGATATCTACTGAAACCCCAATCTGGTAAGAAGCTTCATTTAGTGAAATGGAATCATTCCGTCTGTGGAAAATATTAGGCTAAGTTGGTATCTAAAGGTTTTAAACTAAAAGAAGGTGTATATTTCCTTGATTCTTATTCACATGTGACGAGATTTACTTTCGTTGAGATTCTAATTGTTATTTCTTCCATAAACAAATTAGAGATACATCAGATGGATGTTAAGACAGCTTTTCTAAAATTGTGAATTAGATAAAAAAATTTACATAAACCAACCTGAGGATTTTGTAGTGAAAGGTTATGATGACAAAGTTTGTAAGTTGAACAAAATTTTGTATGGTTTATAAAATAAGCACGTAAACAGTGACATGGAAAATTTGATCATGTGTAGTGAATTTAAGTTAATGAATCTGATAAGTATATTTACAAGTAACTTGTTAAGGATGCCTGTGTGATTGTATGCTTGTATGTTGATGATATGCTTATACTTGATACAAACATAGATGTGATTAATTCCACTAAAAACATGCGCTGAATGAGAACGTTGACTTGAAAGACTTAGGCCATGTTGATGTAATCTTAGGGATGAGGATTAGAAAATAATCTTACATATGTAGTCTTAGTAATTCTCATTATGTTGAATTTTTGCTTAAAAGATACAATCAATTTGATTGTAAGCCTGCTTGTACTCTGTACGATTATTCTTGTAGACTCAAGAAAAAAAGGGTAATAGAGTATCTTAACTTGAATACTCAAGAGTTATAGGATGTCTGAAGAATTTAATGAACTGTAGGAGTCCAGACATTGCCTATATTGTGAGTAAGTTAAGTAGATATAATTGTAGTCCAGAGCAATAGCAATAAGATGCACTGAGTAGAGTATTATGGTACCTAAAATACTCTATTACCTTTTATTTGATTTATGAAAGGTATCTTGTTGTCCTTGAGGGAATTTGTGATGTAAACTGGATAGTTGACTCAGAGGAGTCTAAGTCTACGAGTGGATATGTTTCACTCTAGCATCAGGGTTTGTTTTTGGAAGATTTACAAACAAACGTATATTGCTCAATTCATTATGGAATCGAGAGTATTGAGTTACATAAAGCACGAGAGGGGGTCGAGTGCCTAAGATAGTTTTTAGAAGACATTCATCTCTGGCATAGGCCTGTGCCAGCTATATGTATACATTGTGTTGGCCAAGCTATAATAGCTAAAAATGAAAATAACTAATCTCAATCGGCGTTATTTCCATTGATTGGATAAAGTCCAAGGAGAATATCGCGCAACCTTTGACGAAAGGTTTGTCCCAAGAGATAGTTAGAAATGCATCGAGGGGAAGGGGCTTAAGCTCATAAATTAAACTTTCCATAAAGGATACTCAACCTTGCTGACTGGAGATCCCAAGATCAAGGTTTCGAATGAGACAACTAATTAAAACCTAATTTCAAAATTTTAATTCAACTAATTAACTATCTAAATTAATTAACTTAAACAGATAATTAATGTTAACTAAACAGTGGTAGATTAGGTATTTTGAAAATAACTGGTTAAGGGGTATTATGTTTTACTTCAAAATGACCCCGATTTTATCTCATTAGGTATACCCCAATTTATCTGGGTATACCCCAATCCGTCCAGGATATCTTAAGCACTGGATATTAGATTAATTTCATAAGCACATGGTACACGTTCTTTCGATGAAAGAAAAGCATCACTTTGAAGCAAAGGCTCCACATGAAGGCGTGTACGAATTCAAAACCAATTTGTATGTTCTATGGAGGTTTGTTTTATATCCGCATGTATCGCGATGGAAAAGTTCTGTCAGATACAATATATTTTGGTTTTGTTATCTTGTGGACAGATGCACAAGACAAAAGCCAATCGTTGGCATGAAAAATTATAAACAACGATAAAATATGTGAGAAAGAATGGTGCATTGGAGAATGTATTCATAGAAAGAGAAGTTTCATTAAAAATACATGAATATATCATCCTCCAATACAAAATACCATTCTTTCATATATTTTATTGTTGTTTACGATTTTCCACGCCAATGATGGGTCCATGCACAAGATAATAAGCCCTTATCTATTTTATATGCGGCATGATGGAAAAGTATCACATATAATCCATTTCATTTTTCCGTTGTAATAAAATAAAAATAGTTCTCTATTGCTATCTAACTTTAATAGTAAACCACTTTAGATAGCATCGTGGATTAGCTTCTAGATCAAGACTAGACACTGAACTAGTAGTAGAAAACTAGCATTTTCAACTTTATTCTCTTCAATGACACTCATAATAGGTTCTGCAACAAAGCAAAGTAATAAGGGAACAAGCTAACCAAATCAAAGTATTAAGAGAACAAGGTAAACAAATCAAAGTTTGTACTTATCAATGGAAGTGGTCACAAAAATTTCAGTGCTGCTACTCAGGTGTTTGATCAACACCTTCACATGTTCCATTAGATTGAACTGAAACAGTGTTTCGAGTTTACTAACCCTACAATACCCCCAATCAGATGAAAATAATCAGGAAAAAAACCCAAACAAAATAACAACAAACCCAAATCATAACTCAAAGAACAAGACCAGTTGTTATTTTCTTTACTAGATTGCTTAGAGGAGTTAATATGTTGTAGAGATTGTTAGGTTATTTACTGAACTGAACCATTTGATATCCATTTTAAAACTCTTTGGCGTTGAAAGCTTTGTTTCTCCTCACGATCTCCCAAATCAAAAGACCCTGGTATTGTTGTCATTCTCTTCTCACAAATACATGATCAGATTCAATCAAATATAATAAGAACGAAATCAAGCCGAGATTTGTAACACTTACAAAGAAATCTTTGACGTAAGAAAAGAATGATTAGATTTGCATTGCTTGTTCCATGGATGAAAAATGAAGTTACATATCTGATTTAGGTTTCTGGTAAGCAGAAAGAGGGGGTGCGGAGTAGAGAAGGAGATAGAGATTAGGTTAAGTTTTTTATTTTCTCTCTCTTCTTAGCTTTTCTGGTGTGTTTCCAGAACCTACCCTTTACTTAGTTACAATATAGCAGAGCTGGACCGACTATTACCTTCAAGGAAAATCTAGATAATTGGTTCAAAAAGATCCGGTAGCTAACATCTTGCTACGTATCAAAAACAAACATACATTGAATGGATCTCCTTGTTTTAAAAAGGGATGTTTCCATTTATAATGTATTGGAAAATGTGAAACTGCTATGTATATAGCTTGCGAAGAATATTTCTATCGATTTACATTTGTGCTCACCTGTATGATGCATCAAATTTAATGGTCTCTAAGTTCAAAGATAAGAATAAAATATCTATATCAATCTTGAAGGAGACACAAATGCCAAGAATGAATAAGAATGAGAGTGAACTGGAAGAATTAGAAATGAGTCTCGAAAAATGAGAAATTAACCTTCGCCTAGACATGGATACAATAATGTGTATAAAAATGAGAATGATTCCGGAGAATGATTCACCTAGAAACGAATCAGAGATATGAATAAGAATGAGAAACGAATCTCGGGTAATTGAATGTTAACCATTGAACATGAATCAGTAGTATGTATAAGAATGAGAATGAATCCAAATAATGAGAAATGAATCTCGGCGAATCAAAAGTTGACCTTCGCCTAGACACGAATCCGAAGTATGTATAAGAATGAGAATGATTCAGAATAATGAGTAATGATCTAATGGGTTGGAGTAAGTGTTTACCAACAGACTGACTTAGTGGATACACGTAGTGGCTTGAAATATTCACCTTCTACTTTACTTCAAAGTTGAAAAATCCTCGTGGCCGAAGGCTACTAACAATGTCGTCAATTTGATGGTTGGTCAACATGTCCACCAACATATTGTTTTGGTGGGCAATACGAGTCACAATAGATATATACCTTCTAGGGTACAACTTGGTTGCCCAATCATGGCGGTTAGAGGCTAATAACAACAAATATGATAATTTGACTGTTAAGTTATTGTTCCCAAAGAGTTTCACCTATTGTCGTTGCAGGAAAACTGGTGTTTAGAGGTTTCTGCCGACCAGAGTGTTTTTTAGTTACAAAACATTGTTGCTGAAGAGTTTAGTTCCACCAATTACGGTTTGAAATAAAATAGCTGCTAAAGCCAAATTTTGTTGTATTGTGTGTATTTTACACGCGAATGAATATGGAATGTTACTGAAATAAGAGTAAAGATCAATCATATTACAAAAGGAATGTTGTCATATACCTACTCCTCCATCCTTAGAGTGTCTGTCGATATAAACCACTCAACTGCCCAAGTACACCTTCCCCGCTATATGTGGATAGCTCCAAATTTGTTTTCATCCTTTCCTTTTTTTTTAGGAACATTATTTATATACCACTATTTTGAGGCCGATTGGAATATACTTTTAACAACTTAAATTATACCCCTAAGCTTGATACATTACTAAAATACCCTCTTTTGTATAGTGTATATACAAAATACTACCACAAATCACTATTTAAAAAAAAAAAAAAAAAAAAACTCCACTGGCCACCACTACCACTGTCAACCACCGTCGCCGTCCACCATCACCACTGTACACCGCCGCCAACAACCACCACCACTGTCAATCACCGCCACCGCCAACAACCACCACCTCCTCCGACAGCCACCACCACCACTGCCGTCCACCACCACTATCAAACACCACCAACCATCGCCGCCACCGCCAACCACCACCATTTTCCTTCTCCACCACTAGTAACCAACGCCGCCGTCATTGCCACGACCACCACTACCACCATGTGGAATCAACTTGCTGAAGTTGTCTCCAAATCTGAGGAAACTTGTTCAGATTGTTTCGAAAGTGGAAGCAACTAGCACAAGTAGTCCCAATAGAATGGAGACAACTAACTCAAGTTGCTAAAACAAATGGAGGAAACTAAGTCAAGTAGTCTCCGAATCTGAGGAAACTCGCTCAAGTTGTCTTCAAATGTGGAGGCAACTAGCTCAAAGTTTTCCTCAAAAGTGAAAGCTACTAGCGCAAGTTGTCCCCAAATCTAGAAGCAACTTGTTCAAGTTATATCCAAATATGGAGGCACCTAGCACAAGTTTTCTTCGGATATGAAGTCAACTAGCACAAGTTGTCTCCAAAAAGAAACATAATACACAATTGAATAATCCTGGTGTGAGTCGAACACACATCTACTGACATATAGTCGGTTGTGCTACCATTGCGCCACATATTCGTCAATACAAAACAACATATCAAAATCACATCCAACAAACAAATAAATAATAATTCAAACCAAACATTTCAACCAACAAACAACCTAAAACTATCTCCTTAACAACTAAAATCTCCCTGTTAGGTCTGGTATTATACATCTTAAGCCGTTGCACAATAACAACAGTTCTAATAAGAAAGAAATGTTATGTCATCAAGCATATAAATTTTGATAAACAAATGGTAAGAACTTACAAGATAAACTAATGGCAACAACATACAAGATAAACTGACAGATAAAGCTCCAATAATTTCTTCTCAATGCTTAAGTGCAGGTAATGAGCAACTCTGTTCGATCCTTGTCCCTTCTCAATTATGTATCTACCTATATGACAATGAACAATAATCCATTCAACTCATCTACTATTTTGTCTGCACCAATTTTAGTTCAAATTCACATTTTCATCGCTGAAGTCACTCATGCAACACATATACCCATAGATTTAATGTGCATATACTAAATCATTATCTCGCGTTAGAGATAAATGCCTTACCAATCCACTACTACCACCAAAGCATGCATAAAGCAGAACAGCCACCACCATTGCAACAACAACACCTACCACAACCAGCATTAACATCATTAACACAAGCAAATATACTACATAGGTTTCCAATAAAATTAAAATATTAAAATACAGAAAACCAAGATTATACAATTATTAAGGTTAGTCTGTCTCAATGTGGTGAATCTTTAATCCAATTAGATCTAGTTAGGAAACTATTTGGACCAGAGCTAATACATTACCACTTCATAGAAATTTATGCAAATGGATCCGCGTCCCATTGGGCACAATCTAAGTTGATTTCCAGAATTATAAGATTACATAAATCTCAAACAATATCAAACCAATCTTATATAGTAATATATCCTTTGGATGCCAGTACTCTAGTTCCTGGAATCCATAATCTATGCTAATAAGAAAGGGTGACAACTGTTTGGCATGACCTTAATCATGTAGCCAATTACTTGCATGGAAATCAGAACATTTCAGCTTAAATGATGACAACTAGCTAACTGCGAGCAATAACCTATAATCCAGTTCCTAACAATATCTCTAACTTCTAAAATAAGGCCAAACATAGTCCACAACAAGTGGAACATGTGTCTAATAACAATAAAATGCACTCTTCCAAGAATTTCATCTTTCTACCTTATAATTTAAGGTAAAGTTGTCTGCAAATAAAAACAAACATTAAGTCATACATCAACTAATATCAATCATAAATGCTCTATAGAATACCTTAACTTGTTGGAAAAAATCATCAATAACATTTTGTGATCTTGAATCAATAGAGGAAATAATTGATGTGCTAGAATGAGTATTAACAACTGTTGGATAATGATCTTCGTTACCAATTCTATGATAATACGACTCGTATATTATCCACCGATCCGTTACAATTCTTTGTAACATGTATTAGGTTTCGCAATACCAACAACAAAACAAGAAAAGAATGATAAAAAAAAGATGATCAATCACAAAACTTAAACAAACTTACTTGGGTGTATTGAGGCGAGTAATCTCTTTGCTTAAGATATTTGATGCCCTGTATATAATGCTGTTACAGGTTTAGCGACATATGTCTCCAACATTCTACAATACCTCGATGTTTTTCGTAGCACTTCGATAACACCGAAAAACGAACGCGAATAGATGTAGCACAGACTCTTCTTTAATTCTTGAAGAAACATGCAAACTCTTAAATTTCTAGTACTAGTTTTATGACTCTAAAAACACACTTGCAATGGAGAATGTGTGGGGTTTATTTAGGTTTAGCGGTGACTCTTAGAGAAATCCTTTCATGAAGAGTCACAACCCTTAGTGGAGAGTCACATCCCATGGGATAAGAAACTACATATTGAAAAGGTTTAAGTGAGTGGACATATCCATTGACACTAACTAACTAACTCATATTTCTATTCAAAATTCCAACAATCCCCCACATTGGATAGAAATCCATGCAAGTTTAATGCAGACACTAGAAAGAGTTTGTGTGGAGAACATCACTGCATCGCGAGAGATAGCTTTGGCTTTGAATATTCCGTAGTGAATACCTACCGGGTTTACTAGTCTTTCAGTGAACGCGATGTCTTGAACTGCCCAACTTTATGATGTAAACCGATGCAATAGATAAAAAACAGTTTATTTCTTTACATATTCGGTTCTCGGTTGTGGTCATTTCGGCCCTGTACGATGTTGGTTTTTCATGAGTGCTCTAGATTAAATTAGCCTTATAGTTATCATAGAAACCTTCCTCACTTATCACTCATATTGGTGATCTCTTATTTGAAAGTATCCTTCCATACTTTTCTTAGTGAAACTAAGCCATAGGAATCATTAAGAGAAATTATCAACCTCTCACTGACATACAACACTGTTTCATCATAAAAATGGGAAGAGAGTAAACTCTCACAATGTTTCCGGTGAGTATAAATGTATAACTTGGTTGTCCCTTTTGAATCTAGATAACCATGGGATCTCCATCGTTAGGTTGGGTGTCCGCTATAAATACTATTCTATATAGGCTATCTCATTTCCCTTGATGACGCAATTATACGCTCTCTAAAATTCTTATCATTTACCGGTTTGATACAATTCACATACATAATTTCCTTCGATTAATGCGCGCATTTGAGATAAATTTCTTTATCATTCTATGTCGTCAATTTATTTGTCAAGACATACCATAATACCCAAAACTATGTGTTGTTTGTAACGTGCATATACTTTGGCCACTAGTATATGCTCAAGGAAATTCTAAAGTTAGTCTTATTTCTAATCCGACTTTGCGTCCAAAGATCTGGAATCCATAATTGATCTCGCCATCAACCTTCATTCGGATAGTTTCCCTGCTACCATATTGCGTCTGTAATAGAACACATAGTGGTTCGATGATGATTTTGAATCATATATCCTAAGATTCAGTTTACACAGAGAATATTTTTTATTTTTTTTGGTTTTGAAGCATTCCGCTTGGTTAAGGAGACCCCAACCTACAAAACAAAAAGGAAAAAACAACAAAGAAAAACCTAACTACGAAAATACACTTTCAAGCTCTTGTCCCCAGAAATGATGGTCTGTAACTCCTCACTAAAAGCCCCCAAAGATATCTCAATAAAATTTTCCTTGGGATGCATATCTTTTAGAGCATCAGCTGCTCTATTAGTCTCTTTATAAATATGACTCAATCTAAGT
Organism: Papaver somniferum; assembly: GCF_003573695.1. Taxonomy (NCBI): domain Eukaryota; kingdom Viridiplantae; phylum Streptophyta; class Magnoliopsida; order Ranunculales; family Papaveraceae; genus Papaver; species Papaver somniferum. Next base: position 70,315,617 of record NC_039359.1, read on the forward strand.
CTTCTGAATTGCCTTCTCAATCTTTCAATGCGCCTCCACAAGTGCATCACGCTCCATGCAGGTTTAGGATCTTTGCTGTTAAACAGATTAAAGACAACCATAGAATCTGTGGCAATATGAAAAAGTGTCATCTGCTTCTTAATATCCAACTTTAAACCCAATTCAACACCCATTAACTCAATAGTGAACACAGAGCCACCAGTAGCTGCAGCAACACGATCTCCACTAGCATTCCTAATAATAGATCCATAACCCCTGAATAATCCTTTCTTGAACCATATATATTAATCATGACTTCATCTTCAAAATGGTATTTACAAGTACAAGCAATGACTCTTTTCTTGAGCAGATGACAAGAAACATTCCACCTAGCTAAAAATCTCTTCACAGCTTCAGTATCAGCATCTGATAGGCCATGAGCCTCCACTTTCAGTCTAACATCAGCAACAATACTAAAGATAACAACATCCATAAAGCTAGAATGAGGAGATTACAACCTTTTATTCCTTTCTTTCCAGATGTGGTATATGAGGTTATTTAAAGCTAGTTTCTTTATAGTGTTTACAACTCCTTTACCACCAAAGTTGTCACTGTACCACTTCAATTCATTCTCCCAAGAAAGAGAACAATTCCTTTAATAGCCTAGCTTGAGAATGATTCCCTGCCAAATAGTGGAAGAGAAACTGCAACTACAAAAAATATGGTCCTCATCCTCAATGGTCTCCCTACAAAGTAAGCACTGAGCATCTTCTATACTACCCCATTGGAGCAGTTTTTTCCTTGTTTTAAGTCTCCTATGCATAGCCAGCCATCCAATAAAAGAATTCCTTGGGATGATCTCATTCAACCAAACCAGTCTATGCCAACTTATTTTAGGGCCCTTAGGAACTAAAGCCAAGTAAGTATCCTTCATTGAGAACTCACCATAGGTGCTTGCAGTCCAAATCATCTTGTAATCTTCATTAGAATCAACTTGCACTTCTTGAACAGAATGCATCAACTTCACCATCATTTGGGGAGACCCACTGTTCTCCTCTAATGAAATCAGAGATAGAATGGAGACCCTGGTTCACCAGGCCATTAATATCTTCAATACTTAGCCACTCACAAAGCCTACCATTAGGGTGCCAGAAATCTAATAAAAGGCTAGTATCCTTACCATTACCCAGAATAGTACTGATAATTTTTTTTGCTAAGGCTCTACATTCCAAGATTCTTCTCCAACTCCAAGAGAAGTCTTGAGGGACTTCCATGCTCCAAAAGTCTTTGGATTTAATGAGATTCACTTTAATCCAGTTGGTCCATATAGTATCCTTACCAGACACAAGATCCCAGATATGCCTAAGATTAGCAGAAATATTGGTGAATTCCATATTCTTAACTCCCAACCCTCATTCCTCATAAGAAGTACAAATTTGAAGCCAGCTGATAGGATTATATTTTTTCCCCATCTCTATGCCATCCCAGAGAAATCTTTTAAAAATAGTGTTGAGTTATTTGAAGACTCTCTTGGGTAGAACAAAACATGAGAACCAAAAATACATCATACCACAAAGAACATCCTTAATAAGAAGTAACCTACCAGGATAATCCAAGAATCAGGTTTTCCAAGACTTAATCCTCTTAATAATCTTGTCAATCAAAGGTAGGCAGTCATCACAGGATAATCTAGTAGAGATGAGAGGAACGCCCAAATACCTCACTGGCAGAACCCCCTCTACACAACCAATACATTGTAATATTAATCTCAAGTCCTCCTCCTTAATTCCAGAGTGATATAAATAAGACTTTTGCGCATTCACAACAATCTCTGAACAACTCTTAAAATCATTTAAAATATCCTTTATAACTTGAGTAGCCTTCAAGGTACCTTTGAAGAAAATAAGTACATCATCAGCAAAACACAAATGTGTAAGCTTAGTGGACTTACATTTAGGATGAAACTCAAAGTTGTTCTGCTTCACTTGTTGATACATTAAGGCACTGAATATCTCCATCACCATAACAAATAAATAAGTGGATAAAGGACATCCCTGTCTTAAACCTCTCTTATCTCCAAAAAACCCATAAGGGGAACCATTAACCATAACAGAGAATTTAGATGAGGAAATATAGAGCTTAACCCAAGTTATAAACTGGTTAGGAAATCCAAACTTAGACATAGCTTCCATCACAGCTTCCCATTTAACAGAATCATAATCTTTCTTTAAATCCACCTTCAAGGCACATCTAGAAACACCCTTAGGTCTATGGTAGTTCCTAGCTAACTCATGAGCTAACATAATATTATCCTGAATAGATATACCAGAAATAAAAGCAGACTGATTAGAACTGATCATACCTCTCATAACCAGCTTAAGCCTATTAGCCAAAATCTTAGTAATACATTTGTTGATAACATTGCAACAAGCTATAGGCCTAAAGTCACTAATAGTAACAGGATTATCACATTTAGAAACCAAAGCAATACATGTGTTATTTACCTCTTTCAACAACTTCCCATTTAGAATAGCAGCAACAAAAGTGTCCCCAACAATATACCAAGCTTTCTTAAAGAAATAGCTTGTGAAGCCATCAGGTCCAGGCGATTTACTAGAATGAATAGAAGAAAGGGCCCAGACAACTTCATCACTGGTAACAGGCACCATAAGTTTATCACAATAACTTTGTTAAAGCAAATTCTCAAACTGCAAAGACCCAAAAATATCATAAGAATCCACCTCATTCTCAACTGGATTAAAAAGGTCTTCATAAAAATCGACGCACTCTTTAGCAATAGACTTATCATCCTCCAACTTCTCCCCAGACCTAGCCTGAAGCACCAAGATATTATTTCTAGATCTTCTTTCTCTAATGGAGTTATACAAATTTACATTTGAATCACCAGCTTCCATCCACTTAACCTTAGAATTTTGTTGTGCCAAGGACTCATCAGTCCTAGATAATTCAACATAAGAACGCATAACTTGTCTTTCCTTTCTAGAAGTCTCAACACACATATGTCTTTCTTGGAGAGGTGTTTGAAAGATCATCATAACTTTTTTAGCCTCAGTAGTTTGCTCACTTAACTTAGAAAACTTAGCTTTCCTCCACTCAATAAGTCTCTTTTTTGTTTTCTTCAGCTTAGTAACCAGAACAACCATAGGATTACCTTTCAATGGTTCATTCCACACAAATTCAACAATCTTCAAGAAATCATCATCATCAGCAAGAAAGTTACAAAACCTGAAAGGAGGAGGGCCATGAGCTCTACCTTCAGAACAGGTAACAACACTAGGACTATGATCAGACACACCATGATTAAGAAATTCAGCCAATGAGCCCTGAAACTGGTTGATCCACTCTAAGTTGACTAAAAATCTATCAATCTTCCCCATCACCCTTTCTTCACCCTCTTGAAAGTTACTCCAAGTGTAGAAACATCCAGTATAGGCCAAATCAAAAATCTGAGAATCTTGAGTGCATTTTTGAAAATCGGAGAATTGAGAAGCAGTCACATCAGCCGTACTGAGTCTATCCTTATATTCCAAAATAAAATTAAAATCACCAAGGATCATCCAAGGCTTATTATTAGAACAAAAAAAGGAAACCAAATCATTCCACAAAGATCTTCTATGTATCCCATCATTATCACCATACACCAAAGTAAACACACAAGCTTTATTATGAGGCAAGAGGACATCCAAAAATATAGCTTGAGAAGAATTCTGAATAAGAGAGACCTGTAAGAATTCTGGGTCCCAACCCACCCAAATTCTACCATGAGGACTATGGAAGTAATTATCTAAGAATTCTAGGAAGGACATATCCTCCTTTTTATTCTACTACTATTATTGAATTGAACATGAGTTTCAACTAACCCTACTAAAGAAAGATGATTACTACTAATATAACTACTAACCTCTATTTGTTTTAGAGGGTCATTAATCCCTCTAAGATTCCAGCATCCCACTTTAAACATACAGAAGGTTAGGAGGTATTACCTTCCTACTACCCTTCCCAGACTTTTTATGGTCTACAACTTTTAAGCTCTTCACTGGACCAGTTGGTTTCTGAATAAAATGGGACATAGATCCCCCACCTGAATCACCCTCCAACCTCCTAAATGAGTTTGTGTTTCATTAATCTGAACATTTGAAGTAGAAGCATGAGCCACAGTAATCTCTTAAAGAACATTGTTCTCTCCATCTCCTATTCCTTCGGAAGTTAAAGCTGAGAATTTATTAATTATCTGAACAGGGATCTCCACCAGTTTCCTCTGACTACTATTTGAACTTACATTTTCCTTTGAGAATTGCATAACCTTTTCTTTAACCAAACCAGCTTGAGGAGCAATAGTTTCCAAAACCATTTCCTCAATCACCTCTATATCAGAATTTTCCTCCAAAGCAGCATCCCTATTTCTCTTAGAAGTTTTCTTCCTCCAAACCTGTTTACCACCTTCACTCTGTTGTGTTACTACTGACTCAGTCTGCATCACAACAACTTTAGGTTTAACAACACACTTCTCAAGAGAATGTCCAAATATTCCACAGTGAGTACATCTAGGTAGTTTCCATGGATATTCCACAGGGATATTAATACGTTTTCCACCCACAATGAGAGGGACTTCAGAAGGAAATTGACATCAATTTCAACACACACTCTAGCATAGTTCATTCTCTGCCTTGATAAAGTAGTCTTATCAGACATAATAGGAGTACCAATATAACTATCAATAAGACTTAACCCCTTAGCACTCCACATATGAATAGGCACGTAATAAAAATTCATCCAGATTGGAATAGTCTCCAATTCGGCCATTTCTCTTTCCAAAAGAGGAGTCCAAGCTCTTACCAGGAATAATTGATCAGCAATAAAGAATACCCCATGTTCAAGTGATGCAATTCTATCCTCAGTGCAATCAAATTCAAAAAAAAAATACAGAATTACCATGAAGCGTCATACGAAATTCACCTTTGAGTTTCCATACACTCTTCACAGTTCTTTGAACCAGCATCTAAGGTAATCTTTTGCCTACAAAGCAACCAATCACTAGATCCTGACATCTTATCACATCAGCATCATATTCCTCAGTATCATCCATCATAACCCTTTCTCCGTTCACCATACATGAATCCCGACGAACCATCGGCTCAGAAACAGAAGAATCCACTTGATGTTTAGTAAGAACAGAATCCCAACTTCCTGCAATAGTAGGAAGACTACCACTAGCACCACCACCCATAGTAGAATCAGAACTCTTTAATCCCGATCCAGATTGGGGAATAAACCCTAACCCTACCCCAGAATTTGAAGCCATAACAAAACAAGAAAAAAGAGAAAGAAATATAGAAGAAAGTGAGTAGAAATCAAATAACACCAATCATTAAGCCAACCCAGAAGAGATTTAACAAGAATTACAAGGAAAATAAAAAGGAAACTCTGAAGAAAAATCTTGACTAAACTCAGCGTCGCCCAAAAATCGCCCTCTGCACTCTTTCTCTCTCCTTGACACCGGCCTAGGAGTTTTTACACACAGAATATATAAACTAGTAATTTCTTAGAATTCCGACCATGGTTTGTATTGAGTTAGATAAATTGTTCTTAACTATTACTTAACTCATTTACCGCATACAACCATGTCCTCCATCCTTGTACATTTGTCTCTTGTACTGGCTATGTTTTCGAGCACCCTCACATTTTAATAATGTCAAATATCGGTGACAACCAGTTTGAGTATCATATTAACAAAGAAGTGGTTATACGAAACCTGTTGGTTAAACTTCAACATAGAAGTCACTAACAAGCTGGTTAGGACAAGATTAGGAAATTGATGTAATCCTAAGGGAATTAGAAGTCATCTAGTTCTAAGAAAAGGAAAGACATGTAATAAGGTAATAGGACTAGGAAAAGGAATTCATAGTTCTATATATATATGATCACCAAAGTTGTGGTTGATTATATGAGCAAGATTAGAGCTTGTGTTTAGTTTTGAGAGATTTTCTAAACATCAATAAAGAGAGTTGTCTTTATATAAGCTAAGTTTCATCTTGCAGTTGTCATTAATTGGTATCAGAGCTTGTTTATGAGCCATGGAAAACGAAACCACCATTGTGGGTGCAAAACAGTTCACGCCACCATCAATACAAGTTCCAATACTCAACGCCACAAACTACACAGTATGGGCCATGAGAATGAAGGTACTGATGAAAATATACAAAGTTTGGGAAACAATTGATCCTGGTACATTGGACCCAGACAAAAACAATGTTGCCATTGGATTACTCTTTCAAGCAATACCAGAATGTCTTATTCTACAAGTTGGTGAACAGGAAACTTCAAAGAAAATTTGGGATACAATAAAGGCACGTAATCTCGGAGCTGATCGAGTTAAAGAAGCCCGTCTGCAAACCTTAATGTCTGAATTTGAAAGAATGAAGATGAAAGACACTGATACTATTGATAGCTTTGCAGGAAAGCTATCAGAGATAGCCTCAAAAGCTGCGTCACTTGGACAATCCATTGATGAAGATAAACTGGTAAAGAAGTTTCTCAATAGTTTACCAAGATCCAAGTATATTCATATCATAGCTTCTCTCGAACAAGTCTTAGATTTAAAGAAGACTAGCTATGAAGATATAATTGGAAAATTGAAATCATATGAAGAGAGAATCCTTGATGAAGAAAACAATGGAGAAACTCAAGGAAAAATCTTGTACACAAACTCTTACCAACAAAACTCTGCGATAAGAGGAAGAGGTCGTGGAAGAGGTGGTAGAGTAAACAGAGGCCGAGGAAGGGGAGGAAGGTTTAACTCACAAGATAGAACAACAAGTCAGAATGATCAAAACCAAGGGAAAGAAAAGAAGGATAGATCAAACATTATTTTTTACAGATGTGATAAACCAGGACACTTCTCCTCTGTATGCCCTGAAAGAATACAAAAGATGGAAGAAGCAAACAAGAATGAAACAAGGGAAGCAGATACAGCTCTTTTCATGCACGAAGTTGTATTCTTAAACGAAGGGAAACTAATACCAAAGAACTACGAATCAAAGGATGGAGAAGAAGGAATCTGTTATTTAGATAATGGAGCCATCAATCACATGACTAGTAAGAGACACTACTTTTCTGAAATCAATGAGAAAATCAAAGGACAAGTGAAGTTTGGGGATGGATCTTCTGTAAAAATTGAAGGGAAAGGATCAATTCTACTTCAGAGCAAGACCGGAGAACAGAAGCTTGTCACAAACATCTACTTCATCCCAAACTTACAAAGCAACATTCTAAGTTTAGGACAAGCTACAGAAGTTGGGTGTGATGTTAGAATGCGACAAGATTATCTAACAGTTCATGACCCAAGTGGAAGACTTTTAGTTAGAGTCTCACGCTCACAGAATAGACTCGACAAGATAAGTCTCATGATTGGAAGGCCATTGTGTCTGAATATGAGACTGGAAGATCATACATGGAAGTGGCACGCAAGGTTAGGACACATAAGTTTCAGAACCTTAAAAACTATGTCTCAAAACAAGATGGTTCGAGGGCTACCACAGATAAACGATGAATCAAGGATCTGTGAATCATGTTTAGTTGGGAAACAAACGCGTCAAGGTTTTCCAAAAGCAACAACATTCAGAGCCTCAAAGCCATTAGAGCTTCTTCATGCTGATTTATGTGGTCCTATTACACCACAACAAAACGGAGTGGTGGAGAGGAGAAACATGACTCTAATGGAGATGACAAGAAGTTCTTTGAAGGCTATGCAGGTACCTAATTATCTATGGGGAGAAGCTGTACGACACTCCACATACCTAATAAACAGGATACCTACGAAATCTCTGAAAGACATGACTCCATATGAAAGTTTGCGAAAGATAAAACCAAACATAGATCATTTAAGAGTGTTTGGTTGCAAAGAATACGCAAAAGTTGATTCTGCAACTCTTAAGAAACTGGATGATCGACCTCAGACTCTTGTGAATCTAGGAATTGAGCCTGGATCCAAAGCTTACAGATTATTCAATCCAACAACGAAAAGAGTGATAGTGAGTCGAGATGTGGTATTCGATGAAAAAGGAAACTGGAACTGGAAAGAAACTAATGATGGACCAAGTAGGGATCCAGGAATGTTTCACATGAGATGGGGTCAAGTAATTGATGAAGGAGAAGGACCCATAATCATCAATACCAATGGAAACAATGATGTTAATCAAGAAGAAGAAGAGAATAATGAAACCACTGAGAATAACGAAGAAGTAAAGGAAGAAGAAGAATAAGCGATCGATGAAATAACTCAACCCATTCCACTACGAAAATCAACAAGACAGATAAAAAATCCACAGTATCTGGAGGATTATGTTCTTCAAGCTGCAGAAGAATGTGAGATTATGCTACTTTCTGTTAATGATGAACCAAGGAATTTTCAGGAAGCAAAAGTCTCGACTAAATGGACACAAGCATGTAGAGAATAAATTATCTCAATCAACAGAAACAAGACTTGGTTTCTAGTTGATAAGCCAGGTGGGGTAAAAGTGATTGGCCTCAAGTGGATCTTCAAGGTTAAAAGAAATGCTGATGGAACTATTAACAAATATAAGGTAAGGCTTGTAGCTAAGGGATACGTTCAAGAATCAGGCATAGACTTTGATGAATTTTTCGCACCAGTTGCTAGACTAGAGACAATTCGTCTCTTAATAGCAGAAGATGCATCAAAATCTTGGGAAATACATCATTTAGACGTAAAGACGACACTCTTGCATGGCGAACTAAGTGAAGATGTGTGTGTTGAACAACCAGAAGGTTTCGAAGTAAAGGGACAAGAACATAGAGTTTACAAGTTGTCAAAAGCTCTTTATGGTCTAAGACAAGCTCCTCGAGCCTGGAATACAAAGTTAGATCAAATCTTAAGAGAAATCAGATTTGTTAAGTGCTCTAAAGAAACATCAGTATACAGAAGAGAAGAAAAGGGAACGCTTCTTGTGATTGCAGTCTATGTAGATGATCTATTTTTGAATGGCAACTCCCTTAAGGTGATCAATGAGTTCAAGAGAGAAATGTCATCCAAGTTTGAGATGTCAGACCTCGGAAAATTCACTTATTACCTTGGCATAGAAGTCCATCAAGGAGTAGATGGGATTCAGATTAAACAAGAAGCTTATGCAAGGAGAATTCTGAAAGAAGCAGGACTTGAAACTTGTAATCCAACAAGAATTCCAATGGAATTTGGACTGAAAATTTCAAAAGCACAAGAGGAGTCTGAGATTGATCCAACAAGTTATAGAAGAAATGTTGGATGCCTAAGATACTTATTACACACAAGACCAGATTTGGCTTTCTCTGTGGGAGTAGCAAGACGTTATATGCAGAGTCCACGCAAGTCTCATGGTGATGTAATAAAGCAGATATTGAGATATCTAAGAGGAACAATCAGCCGTGGATTGAAGTATGGTCGAGGAGGATCAAAAGGAATTGTTGGGTATAGTGACAGCAGTCATAATATTGACCAAGATGATGGAAAAGTACAACTGGTCATATATTTTATCTAGGAGAAGCACCTATTACATGGTGTTCACAGAAGCAAGACACTGTAGCCCTCTCATCCTGTGAAGCTGAGTTTATGGCTGCAACAGAAGCAGCTAAACAGTCAATATGGCTTCAAGAACTGTTGAGTGAAATGAAAGGAAGAGAACCTGAAAAAGTTCTCATCAAGATTGATAATAAGTCTGCAATTGCACTCACTAAAAATCCAATGTTTCATGGGAAGACGAAACACATTCACAAAAGGTATCATTTCATACGAGAATGTATCGAGAATGAGATCATCAACGTTGAACACATATCAGGAACTGAGCAGAAAGCAGATATATTGACAAAGGCATTATCTTGGATCAAGTTTGAAGAAATGAGACAACTGATTGGAGTACAAGATATGTCACGGGTAAGGTTGAAGCTTAACGGGGAGAATGTCGGTTAAACTTCAACATAAAAGTCACTAACAAGCTGGTTAGGACAAGATTAGGAAATTAATGTAATCCTAAGGGAATTAGAAGTCATCTAGTTCTAAGAAAAGGAAAGACATGTAATAAGGTAATAGGACTAGGAAAAGGAATTCACAGTTCTATATATATATGATCACCAAAGTTGTGGTTGATTATATGAGTAAGATTAGAGCTTGTGTTTAGTTTTGAGAGATTTTCTAAACATCAATAAAGAGAGTTGTCTTTATATAAGCTAAGTTTCATCTTACAGTTGCCATTAAAACCAACATCACCCATCAAGATATACTGAGTATGGAATCTCTAATTACCTCCACATTTGGATGGTATTAATCCGCATTGACTATCAAGACCTACCCCATATTTTGTGATTGTCTCTTGTTTTCACAGAACTGTAATCACTGACAGAGAAGGAGTTCAAACTTCATGATACTGTGAAGAAAAAACTAATCTATATATTGTGTTTTTTAAAGTGCTACTTATAGCCAACAATCTTAAGAAATTTTAATTTGCTTTTATATCTTTGTTACCGACTTAGTGGTTTAGACTTTAGAGGTTACCACATTCTTCGGCCATTCCGTTCAAATCTTAAATAGCCTTGTTTGAGAAAGGTCACTGGGTTTGACGTTTCAAACTTTAAGTATGGAGTCTGGAAAACCATAACGCATGAGACACTAGACTTCTGTCGGTTTTGGAAGATGAGTCTTCCCGAAAACCTAGAGAGAATAGTCAGTATATCTGTAATCAAGCATGTTTTTTTAAGGGATAATAGGGAAAATGTCCCATATTTCGATACCCATCGGGAAATTTCCCCATGAAAAATTTTTATGGGAAAATGCTCCACCGTCGCTTTTTCCGTAACTCGGTTAACTGGTCGATCTTCCACATGTGTGATGTTACATGTGTGAACATGCCCGTTCACAGGATTTCGCCACGTGCCAGTCTTGGATGACGGAAGGCTGAGGATGAATATTCTCCTTCTCTCCATCGACATTTAATCACATCAAGAAAAACTAGAGATAGTGAGAACCAGTTGCAGTGAGAATTTAATGGTGAGGTTGAGTGAAAATTAAAGTTTTATGTTTAACTCATCTGGATTAGTTCTACTTGATCTACCAAGGAGACAGATAAAAGAGTTTTGCTGTCAAAAATTTGAAGAACAGTTGAAGTAAGTCATTGAAAGATGAAGAATCAAAGCCATATAAGTTATGAAAAATCGTAAATATATTAAACTCATTTCTACTTTAGATTATCTTGTCGAAATTTTAGTTTGAATTTGATAAATTTGTTCACTTGAAATTAGGATTTGCTTATTTTTGGGGAAATTTACATGTTTGGGTTTTAATTGCTGAAATAAGGGTCTTTAACCTGAAATTTAACGATATGAAACTCGATTTTTATGAAATTTTTTTTGGCATTTTCGAAGGTGAAGTATATATTTGAATGGGTAATGATTTGTGATGGATGGAAGCAATTTGGGTTTGTAATTTGGTTATTTTGATTTTGGTTTTTTGGGGTTTCAAGTGTACATGGGTATTATCTTGTTGGTGATGGAAGATTTGATGCAAGATGAAGATGAGATTGAAGTTATGCCATGTTAATTTCAGTTAGGATGAAGATGAACAAGAAGGATGAATGGGGCAGGAAGAAGGAATGAAGAAGGAGAAGACAAAAAGTGAAATATTTGATTATTTGGACGGAAAAAGTGACGGTGGGGCATTTTCCCATAACTTTTTTTTAAAGGGGTATTTTTCCAACGAGGCATCGAAAGTATGGGGCATTTTTCCAATTTTCCCTTTTTTTAATGGCTCAACTAAACCGAGTTTGTTTAAAATTATTGGTATTAGATTCCGAGAGAAGTATTAAATGGACGGAAAGGAAGACTTGAGAATTCATATCAGTGTGAAGCTCCATAATTGTTTCCCTCGAGTCTGCGACAGATATATTCTTCTATTTTAATTGCGCAGTGATTCTCCAACAATATGACTCGTATATTATCCACCGATCCGTTACAACTATTTATAACATGTATTATGTTTCACAATACCAACAACAAAATAAGAAAAGAATGATAAAAAAAAGATGATCAATCACAAAACTTAAACAAACTTACTTGGGTGTATTGAGGCGAGTAATCTCTTTGCTTAAGATATTTGATGCACTGCATATATTGTTGTTACAGGTTTAGCGGAAAATGTCTCCAACATCCAACAATAACTCGATGTTTTTCGCAACACTTCGATAACACCGAACAGCGAACGCGAATAGATGTAGCACAAACTCTTCTTTAACTCTTAAAGACAGATGCAAACTCTTAAATTTCTAGTACTAGTTTTATGACTCTAAAAACTCACTTGCAATGGAGAATGAGTGGGATTCATATAGATTTAGAGGTGACTCTTGGATAAATCCTTTCATGAAGAGTCACAACCCTCAGTGGAGAGTCACATCCCATGGGATAAGAAACTACATATTGAAAAGGTTTAAGTGAGTGGACACATCCATTCACACTAACTAACTCATATTTCTATTCAAAATTTCAACAACAATTGAATTACTACCTTGTCGTTTGGGATGTCTTGTGGTACAACAGGCATTGATCTCTTCGTCAATATTAAAGCAATTAAAATCCTGGAAATATAATAATACCATTACCATCATCCTAGACGAAAATTCCAAACATTAATCTCACTACCATCATCTTCATCATCCAATACCCCCTTTTCCAATTCAACATGCTTTACCATCACCGCTGCAACAACATATACCATAATCCATTAACATCTCATCTGCGGCAACAATAACCCAATATCAACAGTTACAGTTAATAAAATCAACAAATCAATGAACATTGAAGCTAAATCAACATAAGAAATCAGATCCTTAAAACATTCCCCCATCGCCGTAATTAAAAATAATAATTCTTTTTGTTAATTTCTATTTCTACAAGTCAATACAGATAAGAAAAACGAATCGAAGAAGAAAAAAACCATTTACCTGAATCAATTATCTATCCTAAGAAGAATGAAATCCAAATTAGGTTTATGATTTATAGTTGAGTCGACTATTTTGGAGGCAGTGGTGGTGGTGTTGCTGGTGTATTGGCCAGTAGCGGTGTAGGGGGTCGTGCTAGAACTAGCTGGTTTGATTGATTTTTCATGGTGACATATGGAGATGGAGATGATGGTGGTAGTGATGAAAATGGTGGCGACGGAGATGGTGGTGGCGCGAAGGTGGTGGTGGTGATGCTGAAAGAAGAGTTAGAAAAGAGAGCTTAACGTTTCAGATCTGAAGTTCAAAGGAAAGGTAAAATGTTCGATAACTTTATTAAGATGACGAGGGTATTTATGGGATTACGATAGAAATTAGTATCCTTATTTTTGGTTAGGGTATAAGTATATTAGATAAGAGTATTTATGAAGGACCAATAAATAATAGGGGTGTTTAAAAAATTCCCACTTTTTCTTTCAATACACCTCATTATGAGTCATAAGTTTTTTTAGTTTTTAATCAATTCCTGTGTGCACTCATCCACCTCTGGACCCTAGATTTGGGGAGTTAAAAACCCTTTTGGTGAACGGGTGGGTCACTGTTGAACAGCCTTGACCAGTAATATTGGGACATGTGGATTTGAGTGGTAAGTAGTGTTGTGATTGAAGCACAGAATAGCATTTCCGATTCCAATTTTCCTCTTTTTATTATTTTTCATTCTATAAATCTATCGGACTTTTGATGACGTCACGAGTGTTTTACAAGTGAATGGGATATATTTAGAATGTCCCGAGTACTAAAAAGAGTAATGATCAATCCAGATTACAGTAGGAATATATTGTAGTACTTGCTCCTCCATCCCTGGAATGTCTGTTTGATCTAGACTGCTCGCTCAACTGCTCTAAATCTTTTAATACCCCACTAGACAAATGTTTATCTCCAAATTTGTTCTCATCCCAGACTCCATCTTCTTCTTATTGTCTTTCATCTGTGATACACTGAGTCATCGTTTTTCGAACCGTTGTTACACTCAGTTTTTTAATAATTACTGACCAATTAATGATTCAGAAAGACACCCCAAAAAATTTTTTTTTTTTTTTTTTTTTGACAAGAAAAGGGCAAAATATATTAAGAAATAGCACTCATCAAAGTCACCAAAGCTAAGAGTACAAAAAAGAGAAAAAAAACTAGCTGTGACCAGTTACAGCCTCCCAATTACATATTAGAGTACTAAGAGAAAAATCATCAAAAAAAACTTAGAGTTCAAGGACCAATTATATATCAAACATTTGACTGAAACAATAAGCTGGGAAATAGTTCTTTTCTTATTGTTGTATAGCCTGCAATTACGCTCTATCCAGATTGGCAAAATCCCCCAAATCTTTTTTATCATGTTGCTGCTTCTTTTATTAGACCACTCCCAAATGTTGTTTTTAATGTTCTCTGCGAAAACCCAATTTACTCCAAAACTTTCTAGAAAGTACTGCCAAACCTTCCTTGTCTCGTTGCAGTGAAGAAATAAATGGCTTTGAGTCTCTGTATCATTAGAACATAAAAGGCATTGATCTGAATCAACCAAACCATCTCTAAGAAGACACCCCAACGAAGTTAAATGCTCAGAAACAAAGATGGGGTTTGAGAGTAAAATGATCAGCAGATCTTGATCCAGCCGGCCAAATTCAACACCGCTATATGCTTTAGTATAGTTTCTTTCACTGTCAACTTAAACCCCCACGTATGCATGCACCACTATGTTGACAGAGAGTTAAATAGAAAAACCACCGAAACAGAAACCTAGCTAATAGAGAGTTTTTTCCATCGTGATACATGCATGCCCATATATATAAATATGTGTACCTCCGCTCCATACACGCAAATATGTAAGAATTTGTGCACACCTGCCTTCATGTGGGGCCTTTGCTCCGATGGTGATGATGTTTCTCTTGGCTAGAAAAACAAAAAAATGTGTACCTTGTGCTAATAATTGAAACCTAACAAACTAGGATCGACTTACCGGCACATTGGGAGTTTAATTTGAAGAAAAAATCACCGTTTTATTTATACAGTGTTCTAAATTCCTACATATATATAGATTACAAATTCAGAAAAATAATTGTTCTACACAGGGGCTCGATCACTGTTCAGTCACTTCTCCTTGTAGAAAAATCGTGATCTATTAGTTTCCCTCATGTCACACATGACCTTTTTAATTTTTAATTGAAAAGAACATTCTATTCATGCAAAAACACTTGCAAGAGGTAAACACAAATACATGGATATCACACATGACCTGGCTTTAGAGTTTAGATCAAAGCTTTTCAGAGTGATTGATTAATGATCATCGGCCGTTGCTGTTTTGGTGAATTAGGTCTACTGAACCAATATTAAAGTTTCAGATTACAACTTTGGACACTCAGCCAGTATTGTGTTGGTCAAATTTTTTTTCGGGAGACAACTTTATTCATCACCTAAAGCACACAGAAATTCGCTGCTTCAAGGAAAAAAAAAAAAAAACAGAAATTTCTTGCAGTAAAATCCGAGACTGGACAAGAAAATTTTAGTGAATATTAATTTATAGACGCGTATTGTATTTCTCAAAATTTGCTCAATTTTCATTCTGATATGTCTATGGGTTTATCTGCTCAATTTTTGGCTGGCTTTCTGGAAACAAAAAATGCCGTATAAATATCAAATTTTTCTGTGGAAAGGCCTTTACGATGCAATTCCTGTCAAGGCTTAAGTTTTTAAACACATGACTGCTTCTGATCAATATTGTGTGCTCTGTTATTTGGATCAAACTGAGGATCTGGATCACCTGCTACTTCACTGTCCTTTCTCTCAAGCTATATGGCGAGAATTTTTCCTTCATCAGTTTTCTTCTATAATGCAACATTCGACAGCCCTTTCTTGGGTGAATACCTGGCAGCTATCAGATTCTATGTTCAACATACAGAAAAACCCTTATTTCATTCATTTAGTTATTTGCATCATGCACTTCATCTGGAAACATAGATGTAGATGTGTTTTCGACAACACAACACCCAACTTTAGCTCTGTCATTCATCAAGTGAGATATTATGTTGCACAACATCATTTAGATAGCTTGTCTGATGCTTATAATCTAACTGTTAGAGATAGTCATATCTTGAATATGCCTTGGGAACCTCCTCCTCCATACTTCTTGAAAATCAATATTGATGCTTCATATAACAATGCTTCACTTTTAGTTGGTATTGGAATTATAACGAGAAATTCTGCAGGGGCATATGTTATGGGAAGGGGAACAGTAAGAAGAGCTATTAATGCTCAGCAAGCTGAAGCTTGGGCTATGCAAATGGCGATGGTAAATGGATGGACTTATGTGATATTTGGAACAGATAACTTAGGTATTAGTTTGTACTTGCAGCAAAACTCTTCTCTTTCTCATTGGCAGAGCGCTCATCTCCTTAGAAAATGTGTTAATATATGTAATATTAATCCATCTGGTCTTGTAAATTTGTGTACAGAAGTTGTAATAAAGCTGCAGATGCTTTAGCTAAAGCAGCTCGTAAACTTAATCTATATGGGAATTTGTGGTTTCAATCACCTGATCTTTTAAATCCTTACATAATTTATGATGTATCAAACCTGGTTGTTATATAAATGCTTGCTTCTTAGTTAAAAAAAAATAAGATAAAATAAAATTCTATTTCGATCTGTGATACACCTCATACTAGGCTCGTACCATTGTCGTTCTCGATTTTTTATGATTACCGATCATTAAACAAAGATTAATAGTTTCATCAAAACAAGCTAACTAAAAAGATAGGAGAAGGTACCAACCAAACGGAAAGAAACAAAAAAATAGTGTCAAGTGTAAAGTTGTCAGCAAATCTTGAACCAACCGGCCAAATTCAACACCACTCCTACTTATTTTAGTTTATTTTCTAGCTAATATTATCTGAACGGAGACTTTTCCATTGTGATACATGCTCATATAAATTTAAATATATATTCCTCCATGCACGTAAACGTAAGTGGGGTCTTGGCTTCCGAATGATGCTTCTCTTGCCAAAAAAACAAAGAATGTGTACCACTCCCTAATAATTAAAGGAAGGAAAATTAGCACCGTTTAATTGGGGCGCTGGAAAATAATTAAAATAATAGGGGAGATAGGGGTAGATGGAGGTCGGAGTAAAGAATAGATAGGGGGTAGATGGAGGTCGGAGTAAAGAATAGATAGATCTCCATGTTGAATTTGCGAACTACACTGATCATGATAGGGGTAGATGGAGGTCGGAGTAAAGAATAGATAGATCCCGATGAAGAGACACCAATAACAGTAATTGATTAAAATTTTTTTAATTAAAATAATCTATATGGAGATTATCTCCAATTATTTATCCGTACCCATCTTGTGATATTGAAGCTTGAGTATGATACGATCTTACTTTTTTTGGTTCTTGCACAGTGGTGGCCGGTCTCTAATGGCGGTGCTAATTAAGCAGAGAAGAAGAAAAGATGAAAATGAGCTTTCAAGTTCAAGCGCGTTTTAGGGCTTATAATATCTGATTGCGAGGATTACATGAGCTGCACGTGCTTACTTAAAAAGATAGTCACGGCACAACTAACGGACAGGGTGTTTCACAAATTATAAATTTCGTGAGAGGGTAATGCAAAATAGCTATTTATTTTGAAGGCACCCCAAATCCCCCTATTATTATTTTGGAGAGACTAAATTAGTAGCGTTCATATGGATTACAATTGGGAAGTTAAACTTCTTTGATCAGTATGATTAAGAAGTCAATGATGTTGGTTGGCTCTTATCAAGAAGATGAATGGTTTTGAGATTAATGACAAGATTTAGTGATGGAATGTTGATGATAATAATTCTTGATGGACCAAGATAAAACATCGAGTACGCCAAAGAAAAACATCTCGGTTAAACTTTTTTGTCTTCTCGTGAAAAACACGAAAAACACGATCAAGACTTGTAGGTACATGCTTTGATCGTCAGATTCAAAGCATTTGATATAATGGATGTCCAAACTTCTTCCTTATATTTTTGTTATTTTGATTGATGACCGGACTGGAATCTGTGAAGTTCTGTAAGTTTAATTTTGAGATTCACAAAACTTTTAAAAAGTTGTCCGGAAGCACATAAGTACATGTTAACCGTTGTTGAATGCATAAGGAACGCACATATCTGTTACTAGAGGTGTAAAACTTGCGGGCCCGGCACAGCCCGGCACACGAAGTCGCGTGCTTCACGTGCCATGTGTCGTGCTGGGCTGTGCCAACGATTTAAACGTGTTGTGCCGTGTTGTGCTTTACTAGTCAAAAGCTAGGCACAACACAGCCCACAGGCACAGCACGTAACGTGCTGTGCCATGCTGTGTCGTTCTGCCGCACGTGCTATATACAATTAGAGATCACTTAATGGTATACGTTGAGTCGGACATTATCACGATATCTAAATAGACAACATTTGAATTAATGTTCTAGTCAAGTATATATAGGTAATGACATTATAACAACGATATTTCCAAATATTTAGGTATTATATGTGTTGTTATAAAAATAAGCCGGTATAAAAGGTCAAAAACTAGATAAAATAGTAACTCTTTTGTAAAATATACAAAAAATGTGATGTATTATACCTTGTTATATTATGTATTTGTGCATGCTATGACGTGCTTTCTTAACGTGCTGTGCTGGGCTGGGCCACGTGCTAATCTGTGTCACGTGTTGTGCTGGGCTATTGTTCCCATTAGTCAAACCTTGCACGTCCCATTTAATTAATGTGATGTGCCGTGCTGGGCTAAGTCATGTGATGGGCTGGGCTGGGCTCAATTTTTAGCGTGCTGGGCTGGGCTGTGTTCGTGCTGGCACAACCCAATTTACACCTCTATCTGTTACCATAATTGGTGCTTTATTATTTTGATTCATGAACGAATGTGGGTCCGTAATTTTTTGATGTTTAAGTGAGACTAGATTTGTGCATTTTTTTTCTTTTAACTTGGTGTGTCACGGGGCGAAGCCCCGCCCCGTGGCTATGCATTTTCGATTTGGTGTGGGCGGCGCTTCGCCCCTCCCCATAACGATGTATTATTGATTTGGTGTGGCGGGGAGTACACTAAAAAGTGGAACAAAGATAGGGAATATATGTGAGTATGTGGATTTTTTCTTCTTCTTTTCTTGTATGTATTAATTTGGAGAAAAATAATTACAATATGATAGGTATTCGACTTCCAAATCGAATTTGGATTTTCGTAAAATTCCAAACACGTTAAGTTCGTGAAATTTTTAAACCAATATGTGCGGATTTTTTTTTCTTTTTTTTTAATGTGTCAAACATGTGTTTTTTTTCCTGTATGTATTAATTGGGGGGGGATAATATAGTAGATACTTGACTTCCGAATTGAATTTGGACTTCCATAAAGTTCCAAGCACGGTAAGTTAAGTTTTTCTTTTAACAACGTACTGTTATCATTTTCTATGACAATCAGTTGGACGTGCCCATGAAGTTAACTTCATCAAATACAGTCTTTTGGCAAGAGTGTTGAACCAAAGCTACGACATACACATTTTAAAGATTAATATCCGTCCGTGGAATATGTTTTTCTAAAAATTTCTGCACTGAATTTCTGCAAAACCAAACCACTCAAAAGTCAATCAAAGACGTGGTCTCAAAGATTTTTTTCCTATTCATCTTGAATTCTATAACTTGATTTCTAGTCTTCTTTTATTGATTTCATAATCATAAATTACAAATTTCTTTCTCCGACAAGGTTTCATTATAGATTTTGTTCAGCTACAAACTTTTATGTATGTATCCATCTAGTATTTTATAGGCATATTTTAGTTATCAATAAAAATTAAATAACCGCACCTATTGACCAAAAATGTTTCATCGCTAGCCTAGTATTATTTCTGGGCTGTCTTATATACGGGTGGAAGGACGACTTGCCAAAATACGTATATCAATCATAACCAAATAATCTGTTGATGAGATACTTTAGCTACATTGTTTAAGGCTAAGCCACAAGGCCACCCACATGAATAGTGATATAATTAGATGTGGGTTTAATCCTTGGTGAGTTTGATGGAGATTTATAGGTAGAATCCTAACAGGAGGTGTTTTACCTTTCTTAGATATTTTAAGGCTTAATTTTCGTAGCTAGGTTTAGCTTTTTTCTTTTTGGTTTCCTATTGTAGTTAGAGTTTCCTAACATGGTCACATCTCTAAATTCTCACGTTGCTTTTTTTTCTTTCTTTCTTTTGCCATTTCACGGCTTGAATTCGATCTCTAAAGTTGTGACAGTTTGAATTCCAAATCAATTTGGTTTTCTTTTTTATTTCCTTTTCTATTTTTCTTATTTTTTCTAACCAATCATACGTTGCCAAGTGTCCTCATCAAAATTCTCGTTTCACAAAACTTAAAAAAAAATTTATATCGACCAATAAAAAGCGAGGGTTTTCTTACCGTTCAATATGAGAACTTTTTTTGTCTATGCCTTTAAATCTTTAGATTTGGAGAACCTAAAGAAGAACAAAAGTCCGGACTGCAAGACGATATTTCCGTTTCTAACAATTCATTAACGGTTTTCGTCACTTTTAGCAACGTTTATACAAGTTTAATTGATTACATGCTGGTGGTCAACTGGAGGTCTAGATGGTTTTCTTCTGGGAGTTTAAATTAAATTGTTATATTTCTCTGTAATTAAATAGTAAATGCCTTTAGATTTAAGAAATACTTTTCGTTTACGTTAAATGCCATGATGACCACAACATCAATCATCATTTTGGATCGATAGAACCCCTGTTGGAATTTTCTTTAAACGTACAAGCGTTTTCTTTGCGTGAAATAGTAAGAAGTCTAGAAACTGGAAAAGAATATATCATACTTGCTATAATTAAGTTTCTGCATGAACTCACGGGTAACTCGTGATATGCATAGAGGGTCCAGATCGTCCAATAATCAGCAACCGACAAAGAATGTTCATCTTCTGCTATAAATTGAAGCCAACAACAGTAATAATCTGAAGTAGGCACATATTGAACAATGGAGTTCTTTAAAAAATATTTACATTTTTCTTCACATCTTCAAATTTCCAGTGCTGCTCTTTTACTCATATTGCTTACCATTATCTATAAGCTGATCAGCATTGAGAGAAATAAGAAGGGTCTCAAGAAGCAGTACTCATCATCATCATGTACAACATCAGTTACCAAAACTCCGGTGCCACAAGCTTCGGGCGCATGGCCTGTGATAGGTCATCTTCGTCTTATCACGAACGCCAAAGAGTCAACACATATAACTCTTGCAAAAATGGCTGATAAGTACGGACCCATTTTTAGCATACGATTCGGTAGTCATAAGACCTTAATAGTGAGTAGTTGGGAAATGGTAAAAGAGTGTTTTACAGGAACCAATGACAAGTTATTGTCGAATCGTCCTCCCCATTCAGCGTTTGAGCATATGTTCTACCAAAATGGATATGGAGTTGGTTTGGTACCATATGGAGAATATTGGAGAGAGTTACGGAAGATAACTACACATAACCTCCTCGCTAATCAAACATTTTTGAAGTACAAACACTTTGTAACTTCTGAAGTGGATACTTCGTTTAGAAAGCTTTATGAGTTATGCAACAACAACAAAAAGCATAACAGTGACAGAAAGGGTGCTACTACTCCTGCAATAGCTCTAATAAGAATGGATGATTGGCTCACACACTTGACGCACGACGTGGTTGGTAGGATAGTTGGCATAGGCGGATCTGAATCAAATGCTGCGACAGGTGAGTTTATAGGTAATTAAAGTATATGTTTTAGGCGAGTTTCATTATTGTGTTCAGGCCTTACTGAGTAACCTTATGATCAATTTGTACAGGTACCATGAGCAGCCGCGAAAGATTCATACTTGCACACCATGAAGCATCCCATTTTGTGACCACATCTTCAATTTCAGATATAGTTCCATGGCTAGGGTGGATTGACAGATTAACTGGTCTTACGAGAAAAATGAAAAATTGTGGCAAGAAATTAGACATGACACTTGGGAGTATAATTGAAGAACGTCGGCAGAAGAGACAATTTTGTAGGACTAAAGGAAAAGAATACAATTCAACCAACATAGCTGTTGAGGATAAGCAAGAAGACTTCATTGACATTTGCTTTTCACTTATGGAGCAGTCACAACTTCCTGGGGAGAATCCTGAAATATCCATCAAATCTTTTATCCTGGTATATATGATACTAATTACTAGGTAATTTCTTATTAAAACTAAGATAATTATTATAATGAAAATTTATAAATTGATGGTACCTTACAGGATATAATGTCGGCTGGGACGGACACAACCAAATCGGTCTTGATATGGACCATTTCTTTGTTGTTGAACCATCCCCATGTGTTAAGCAAAGCGAAACAAGAAGTAGATGCACACTTTGGAATGAAAAGGAGATCAACTGATGATATAGTTGTGGTGGACGTTGATGATGTTCATAACCTGGTTTACATCCACGCTATATTTAAAGAATCCATGCGGTTGTATCCAGTGAGTCCAGTCATGGAGCGAATGACTAGTGATGATTGTGTTGTTGGTGGCTTCTGTGTTCCTGCTGGGACACGAGTATGGGTTAACGTATGGAAAATGCAACGTGATCCAACAGTGTGGGAAGATCCAACGGTGTTTCAACCTGAGAGATTCTTGAGCGACAACAAAAGAAATATTGATATTGCAAAGGGTCATAATTATGAACTCATACCATTTGGAACCGGTAGGCGAAAATGCCCTGGTTCATCTTTCGCATTGGAACTGATGCATTTGGTACTTACACGCCTTATTCTTGAGTTCGAAATGAAGGCACCAGGAGGGAAAGTGGACATGACAGAAACATCAAGCGTCATTCTTAGTGCCAAGGTAGCGCCAGTGGACGTTCTAATCAGTCCAAGAACACCCTAGTAACTAATCATCTTGTCTTGTTAACCGAGCATGCTAAAATAAATAGGACTCGACTCAAGTGATTAGAAGAGTGAATTTACTATTTGATTTGATTTCCTTTCTTTTGTAAGTTACTAAGCACGGGCATGTATTAGTATTCCAGTTTCAAATATCTATTTCAAATTATAATGCCCGTGGTTGCTAGAAATGATTTGATTTTGTTAATCAGCCAGCTCTTTACTTTTGCAGTAAATTACACGTTAAATCGAGTTTGTCCGTAAACAAATACCTCCAAAACTGATAACAACTAACAAAAATCGAATCCAATTTAAAATAGGGGGAATACTTCACGCATAAAATATTTCCTGTCTAACCATGCTAGTAGACTAAATCAATGATATACATGAAACGGCAAGACAAAGTACAGATCAGCAACGGTAGTTTTGGATTGCCCTCCTCTTGCGCACAAAGAACACTTCTCCACACAGTCCCGACGAATGCCACATAACTTACACTAATCAACACACTCCCATCACTGTGTGGCAAGGATACTCAGATGCTCATGTGTCTGTATCAAACTCGTGTTGGACACTTGGAAGTGCGTGTTTCCATGTGACCACGTCAAACACATCGGTGCTCATATGTTTCACACACTATTTTAATTATAAATGTATAATGCTTGGATTTTATTTGTAAGCGTTATTCCAATACATATGCTTAGTTTTACACTTTTTTTTTTATTCAAAACACGGAATTTTTATTAACTGGAATTAGAAATAACTACATTGTTCATATCCTCCAATATTGCACATGCAGTAAAACTTGGAGGATAATCAAACCAAACTTTAGAAACTGAATGAATTCTTGCATGTTTAGCCAACTTATCAGCTGGTAAATTAAACTTCCTACTTATATATTTACAAAACCAATATGGGTGTGCTGCTAGCTTGTGCTTGATATCTGATATGATTGAATGATTCTCCCAAGCTGCTGAATGGATATTCTCATTAACTGCCTTGACAACTAGCTGTGCATGCATCTCGAAATAGGTAAATTGTACTCCTAACTCTTCTGCTACTTTTAATGCATGTATTAATCCTCTGCATTCTGCCTCTTCGGCACTCACGACTCCATTGGCATGTTCACATCTTGCGTGGATGAAGGTACCTGCAAAATCACGATGGATTAGTCCCCATCCAGCATAACTTATAGAATTCACAGTTTTAAAAGATGCATCACAACAAAAAGAATGATAAGGGTTAGCATGTGGCATCCAACTAGCTGGAGTAGTATGCATGGTTATTGCATTCTTCGTTTGTATCTGTAGCATCTACTTTGCTCTAGACGTATTAAGAAGCTGAATACATCTGGTAGTTTCTATTGCATTTGGTTTGACATTTTCAAACACATTTCTACATCTTGCCTTCCATATCTCCCATATTGTATTAGCCATGTTGACTACCCAATCATCAATTAGATCTGCGATATCATTAGAAAACCAACTTTTGATCCAGTCTTGGATAGAAGTATTTGCATCTGGCATGCTTCTTCTTGCTCCTGGTGTAGTAAATCATATTGATCTTGCAAATCTGCACTCCCACATAATATATTTTGTTGTCTCTATGCCTTGTTTGCAAATTGAGCATTGCTCTCCACGATGATTCATCCGCCGAGCCACTCTTTCATTTGATGGGACGATATCCAGTAAACACTTCCATAAGAAGTGTTTTGCTCTTGGTAAAGTAGGTATCTTACATAGTTTCTTCCAAAATTCTGCTGATGTTGCATCAATACGATTACCTCCATTTATTAGCTCCATTATCTTGTTATAGGCAGACCTTACAGTAAACTCACCATTTCTGGTAAGAATCCAGATTAGTTTATCTGCTGCATTTTGTGGGATTCTAGTCTTCAATATTATCTAAGCATCCTCTTGACTGAATATCTGCTGTATAGTAGATATCTTCCAGGTTCTCGTGGTTTGGTCGATGAGATCAGCAACTCGACTAAAAGCTCTTTCAGTGTACATCTCCATAATTGGTGTTGGTGGAGTTTGTTTTCCATGGATTTAATTATCCTTCCAAGTTGATATCATGGCACCATTCCCAACAATCCATAAGATGTTGCTTTTGATAAACTGCATACTACTTTGTAAGCTCTGCCACGCCCATGTTGAGTTTTTTTTTTCTTTTTTGCATGTAAACCTGAAGTATTAGGAAAATATCTTTCCTTTAAAGCTTTACCCCAAAGCTTGTCTTCGTTGTTAATTAATCTCCAAGCAGCTTTGGCTAGCAGAGCTTGGTTGAATGCTTTTAAGTCTCTAAAGCCCATTCCTCCCTCAAATTTTTTTTTACCAATGTTTGGTCATCCTGTGAGATATAGTCCTCCTGATTTCTCTTTTCCCCACCAAAAATTTCTCTGCGCTTTATCTGGCTCCTTAATTGTTGCATCTGGAATCTTAAAAATCCGCATGTGATGTGATGGTAAGGTATTAAGAACATGTTTCACTAAAACTGGTCTGCCACTTTCATTTATAAATTTACATCTCCCTCTTGTGAGCCTATGTTTTGTATTTTCCACCAGTGAAGAGAACGATGTAGTTTTCTTTCTATTTAGAAAAAGAGGAAATTCCAAATACTTTTCATCCAACTCCATCTTCTTCATTTTTAAGCTTCTTAGCAACATCCTGCAATGTGTTTGATGCATATTTTTGGAGAAGAACACAACTGATTTCTGAAAGTTAATTTGTTGCCTTGAAATATCACTGAATGACTTTATAACCTGCAGTAGATTTGTAACATTCTGGACATCTTCTTTTGCAATGATTAAGCAGTCATCTGCAAAAAGTAGATGGCTGACTTGTGGAGCTCTTCTTGAAATATTAATGCCTTGGATCTTCCCAACTGCCTTTTCTAGTGCCCTTGTGAAAAACTCCATTGTTAACAGAAATAAATAAGGTAAGAGTAGATCACCTTGGCGTATTCCTCTTGTGGGCTTATAAGGCTTACATGGAGCTCCATTTAGAAGGATATGAATCTCTGAAGTACTGACGCATTCCTGAATTAGTTCACACCACTTGCTGCTGAAGCCGAGTTTCTGCATAATATTATTTAGAAAACACCACTCAACTCGATCAAATGCCTTAGATATATCCAGTTTTAGATCCATGTAGTGTTTTTTTGTTTTTCTCCTCTTCATACAATGAATTAACTCTTGAACAAGAGTTATGTTATCACCAATCTCTCTACCAGGAGCATATGCGGCTTGCATTGGTGATATGATTTTTTCCAACTGAGTTTTCAATCTATTTGCTAGAATCTTTGTTATCAGCTTGTATGTAGAATTGCACAATGCTATTAGTCTGTAATCTCCAACTGTTTGGGGAAGCTTGCACTTGGGTATGTATAAGACAAAGATTTGTCTTATTTATCTTCTTTAGCAATTTTCCAGTACGGAAAAATAATTGCACCATAAGAATGACGTCGTCCTTGACAGTACACCAATTGGATTGAAAAAAACCTGGAGGAAAGCCATATGGTCCCGGCGCTTTCCATGGCTGCATCTGTTTAAGAGTATTAGATATTTCTGTCTCGTCAGGTATCTTGGTGAGCATGGTGTTTTCTTCTTCAGTGATGCATGGTGGTAGCAGATTCAATAATTCATCATTATCTGGAGGATCTGAGGTAGTCATAATACTTTTGAAATGCTCAATTAAGAGAGATTCAAGTTGTTCTTTGCCACTGCACCAATTTCAATTTTGTTGTTTAATGGACTCAATCATGTTTCGCGCTATCCTCTTATTGGCTTGAAGATGAAAGTGCTTCGAGTTTTGATCCACCTCATGAAAGAAAGTATCTCTTGATTTTTGCTTGTAAAAGACTTATACTCTTTTATGCCATTCTTCTATCTCCTTCTCCACTTCTTCAACTAGTGATGTGTTGTCGATGCTATTAGCAGATGGTTGCTGAAGATTACTTAGTTGTTGTTGCAAATCTTTTAGATTCCCTTGTATGCTACCAAAATTCTCCCTGTTCCATTTCGATAAATCCCTCCTTGTTTCTGAAAGTTTTTTGTCCAATATAAAACCTGGAGATCCTCGGATTTGTTTTGTCCACGCCTTTTTGATTTGATATTTACACGTTTTATCTCTTAACCATCATTCGAAGAACTTCCAGTTTCTTACACTGTTAACATTATTAGGAAAAATATCTAAAAGTACAGGGCAGTGATCAGAAGCCAAGAAAGGTAAATGTTTCAGACAAGAATCAGGAAAGAACAATAACCAGTTAGAGTTCATGAGAGTTATATCTAATCTAGAGCGGATTTTTCCAGTACCATGGGAGTTACTTGTCCATGTGAAAGAGTTACCATGATAACCTAAGTCACTAAGGCCCATATCTAGGATTATCTGACTAGCAGTCGAAGAGAAAGAGCTGGAACCAGAATTATTGCATCTTTCATCTTCATGCAAAGTTATATTTAAATCACCAACCATTATACAAGGGGTCGAAGCATCAAATTGAGAACTAATGTCTTTCAGAAGATTCCATTGGTGTTTTCTCTCTTGTGGATATGGAGAACCATAAACACATGATAAAATCCATTTGGATTTAGCAGGGTCGCTTTGAACAAGACAATGTATCATGTTGCTATCACTGTAGACAATATCCAGATTGAATCTATCTTTCGACAAGAGGCACAATCCTCTACTTCTTCTTATAGAAGGGACAAAGAATTGGTTTGGGAAATTTAGGGCTCTAACATGTTTGAGAATTTTATCTGAATTGATTTTTTTTTCCTGAAGGAACACAATGTCAGGATTTAACATTTTATTGAGGTCTAGCATATAACTCCTAGCATTCTTCTTAGCAAAACCATTACAGTTCCATGCAATTATTTTCATACTTAGAATATCTATATGCACAATATGAAGGGAAATATTACTGATGAAGTTAATGTAGGTATAGTCTATATGCGCTAAGAAACAGTTGGAATAAATAAAACTTAAAGAGCAGTTTAACTTGCGAGAGAGAAAAGAAGAGGTTACATGCGCATTGCCTTCATAACCATTTGTAAGTTCAGTTCGCATAGTTTCTGTTTCATTGTTAACCATTCCTCCAGATGTGTTCATATCAGTAGATGTGCTAATAGCTGCAGTGTTAGGGGTTAAAGCATGGATATTGAAACTGTTGAGAAATTACTTCCATGATACATACGTTTTAATCGAAAATATCATTGATTTCATAATGTGTCCCCGTCCTAGTTTTTGGAAAATTTGTTCGTTTTCGAGTTAGCGCCATGTTATGTTCGTGTCACCGCATTCGCGTCAGTGCTAGACATGTTAGCATAGCCCCTTTTCATTATGCATATACAAGTTATTTACCTACATTCCTAATATATATTTTTAATGACACTCGACAAAACCTAATTTATGCCAGCAAGTTCCCTGATGATTATTTTTTTGATCTATCAGACTTGGTTTGCATCCCATTATTTCCCGTTTAGAGTATTCTTATCGTAAGTCTTTTTTTTTTCTTTTTCTTGATATGGTGTCTGAAAATGGTTCGCGAGTTATAACTCTAAAGGTGTCACTATTCATCCACAAAAAACCCATCAAAACAAAAGTAACACAAAAATCCCCATCAAAACAAAAGTAACACAAAAACCCCAAAGAATTTGATGAAACCAATTTTGGTTTCATCATAAAATTTGATGAAACATCATAGAATTTGATGAAACCAATTTTGGTATTATTACAAAATTTGATGAATCAAATTTTGAAATTTAGGGTTTTTGTATCAATATTTAAAAATTTGGGGTTTTTGTATCAATTTTGTTTAAGATGGAGTTTTAATGGATCCGAACATTTGATTGGGGTTTTTGTACCACAAATTTGGTCACCTTGGGTTTTTATGACTAGTTCTGGTATCAATAATACAAAACAGAAGGGGTTTTAGATTTTGGACGGTTGGATAACATTTTGAGAGACAAACGTTGCATCCGACTATCCCAGCCAAACACATCCGACGGATGTAAGATTTGTAACCTCATTCAATTATAAATATACATTAGTTAGATTTCCTCATCATTATGATCATAAAAAAAACATTAAATGTGACAAGAAGATAAATGAAGACCATCATTTATATCTCTTGGAGTTAAAAACATGTATAATTAATATTATTGTCAGTAACAAATTAGCCATCCTTCATCAAAGTCTAAAGAAAGAACAATATTGGAATCTTTATCAACAAAAGAAGAAAAAAAAATATTTTTCATTTGGGAACCAGATAAATATGATAAGGTACCATCAAGAGAAAATTCGAACAATAATGCGTATGCATGTTAATTCTAATAGTCTAATGTTGAGTAAGTGTATAAACTAACCTTGCTTCTGAAATAAAAGTACGTTTTTTTGTTCTTGTGTCAATTTTTGTTTGACAAACTCATGTATTCAATGTTTAGTGGAAACTTTTGAGGAACTTTTGGATGCCATAATTACCGTGCAATCATTCTAGAGTAGATGGGTTCATATTAAACTCAAAGGGTTTTGTTAGTACTAAAATTTTAAACCTTGTCAAGTTCCAGATTTTTACATGTTTTATAAAATCACAATTGATAAGAGTAAAAATTTATTTAAATTATATGTCTCCCTTATAAAGCATATAGTTTGGACAACTTAGGCAAGTTAAAGAATGGTCCAGATTTCTCCCAGAGAAAGCTAAATCTGTGGTTGTGGTTGTTACATCATCATTATATCATTAATTTCTTATAATAAATACTTAATTAATCTCTTATCATAAATGTCTTATAATTATTTTAATAAATATACTTTCACTAAATAAATAATATTTGTTAATTAAGAAACATAATAACTTTTAAAATTCTTTTTAACCAATTCCATTTTTCTAAATATATTTTTATGAAATAAATAATAAATACATTAATAATTATATTAATAGAAATTAGGGATAACCAGGGTGGTGTTTGAGAGTGGTGATGCATGGAGCCGGTGACGATAGTGATGGTGGTAGAAAAGGTAGTGGTAATGAGTCGTTCTGGTGGCGGTGGTGCAGGTTCGTAGTGGGAAAATGTTATTCTATGTCGTTAGAACAAAGATAACATTATTACAGAAGTTATGGTTGATTTTTCAGTATGTCCCACTACATGTTTCACTCGGTGGTTTCTTTGAGATACATATTTCAGTCAACCTAGAAATTCTCCGTAAGAAGCATAATAATTAAAAAAATATGAAAAACAATTATCAGTTCATATAAAGCCAACAAAAAAATAGAAAAGGTTAAAACTGACATAATCTTTTTAACTTATTATGGACAATTGTCATTTTGATTCTTGCAATAGATAAATCTAAGTTGTTAATTGTTTCTCATAAATGATGATTAAAAATTTATCTAACGTTTAAAATTTAATTAACATATTACTAATTTTTCATTCGTCTTTCATAATAACCATTCTATTAATTTTTCATATTAGACGTTGCGAAAATAATTAAATTATTCTATTAGCAATTAAATAATAATATTAAATATAATTCGATTAACTAATATCTAAATTGGCCAACATTTATTGAGTGGATCACAATGGTGGTCCCGATGGTGTAAAGGAAAAAACGTTGTGGTGCGGTTGGAAATGGTGATGGAAGCTATTTCAGTATAACAAAAATGGTAGATGGTGTTTTTGTAGTCGTAAGTATTGGTGACCAAATTGCACCAGTGAGTAATTTTGCATCGTCTCACGTATTTCTTATTAAATGGCATAACGTTATTTTTGTTCAATAATGATGGATACTATAGTCTATTGTCATTGGATCAAGTGGTTAACCATTTGACTACTAGCTATATTTTTATGCAGCGAATAACTTCACATTTAGAAGATCAATGTCGTCGATTGTCTGAGGGTTTTGAAGAATTGGAGATATATATTTTGTGAGTTGAATGGGTTTCTATCCGAAATGGCTCAATGTTTTATAATATAATGACTTGGATAAATGAATTAGTATTTATTTGTGTTATTCGGATTGTAAAAACATAAAATGTAATATGTATTGTAGAGTCCATTCTAAATTTTAATCTTTTTGAACCATTTTTAAAGGGGACAAAATCAACAAGGATCTTGACATTATTAATATGTACATAATTATTTACGGGACGAATGAGTTCGAGTGATGTAAATTTTTTTAACCTATATAGTTTGATGTGTTGGTTTTACGCGGTCGCTAAAATAAGGGAGATGCAGAAGGGCAATACCCTTTCAAATGATTGATATTATTTTTTTTTTGTCTTTGCAAACTATAAAACATATCAAATATCGTTGGTTTTTTGTGGAACAGTATGTGAAAAATAATTTGATAGGGTACGGTTCGGGAAGAGCCATTATTTGGGAGAATGTCAAATTATCAAACATACTAGAAAGGAATCATATATGAGTACATAATAAAAGATTAGTGTACCGAAGAATAAAAATATCTATTGATTTTCCTTTCACTTTTGTAATGACAAGTAAACTCGATAATTAATAAAAATACTAAATTTAATATCCGCGTGCCGTTTCGGCACGGGTTAAGAGCTAGTAGTAAATAAAACACAAGTTATGTCCTTATCAAAGCTATAATTAGGGTTTTCAAATAGAGGAGGACACATATGGTGGTTTTTTCCCTAAAAATGCGCCATCAATAATTTAGGGACTTGGGTAATATAACAAACACTTATACATTCATAACTACAAGTTCGAATGGGTCAAAATAAGTCTTTTCATAGTTTATAGTATTTATTTAAATCATTATGACCAAAAATTTTATCGTCTCATGCCGTGCCGTTACGGCACAAGTTATTCCTAGTGAAAAACAAAACAACTAAATCACTCTGACCATCAGGGCCGGTCCTGAGGGAAGGTCAACTAAGGTTGACTTCGGGGCAGCACCGAGGAAGGGGCAGCAAAATTAGTTTTCCGTTTAGGGTGGTTTTGTGTTATAAGCCAAAATCAAGGACTAAATCGTGATAACTAATAAGAAAAGGGACATATTTTCAAGATATTCAGGGGTATACTGCAAATAAAGTCACTTCAATGGCTTAGTATTAAATATATAAGAAGTTTCGTATACATTTCAGACACCCATCTTCTCTCGGACTCTTTAGAAAATCCGTCCCCTTCTTCCTTCTGCTGTTATCCTACACCATTTCCACTTGAGCCATCATCCCCACGCTAAGTAAAACTAATCCCCCAATTCAGTCATAAGAAATAGATTATCATTTATACTTTCAGTTACTGATTTTGGTTCTACCATGTTATATTTATAGGAAGCCATTGTTTTACCTCCATGGATTGCACTTGTTGTTGGTGTTTGGGAATACATAGGCGTCAATGTGGACAAATGGTTACTAAGGAGATGACTGCTTATGGGTATTTGCGGTTCAAATAAGACCTTGTGAACGGAAGGTATACAATTTTTTGTGTGTTGCAGTCTTTCGAGAATGACAACGATAATGACAGTGCTGCTGATAATTGTATGAATGACCATGAGAATGATAGTAGTCCTGATAATAATATGAATGAACTCAACGGAATGATGGTGTCCCTATATTGCTTGCCATTCCACACACATGCCTCGGCAGATAAAAAAATTCTAAGCTAAAGTTGATCATATCGACAGCAGGGACTATTATGATGGGGCGACTATTTTGCCTCCATTTCGGGGCAGCAAAACATCAGGGCCGGCCCTGCTGACCATTCTCGGGTAAGACACACCCAGATTGTCAGCTACAAGATATTTAACTGTTTAACTATTTCTTATCATAAGTCTAAGAAGTCTGCCAAACATTTATGATAAGTTTCCTTAAGTTATGGTCTTCCCCTATTACGTAATTTACGTTAGGACCTACTTCACATGTCTATCAAATTGGTTGTTCTGTAGGATTTTATGGCGATTTCGCGTTCCCTACTTCATAGGATATGGTCTTAGTTTTCAAAGGCTAGAAAACTGGATTCTTTTTTATTTATTTTTTGAAGCATAAAACTGGGTTCTTGGTATTCTTCTCATTACTATTACTTGTTGTCCCTATTTCGTGGTTGTCATGGCTGTATAATTTTGTGTATTAAGAAATGGGTCTCGCGGATTTCATGTGATATGGGTTTTGTTTGTATGTGAAAAAATAGGGTCTACTGGTGGCTGTATAATATCACTAGTAGTAGAATATGTGTGTGTATATCACTAAAGAAATGGCTAATATTTTGGTGTTAACAAAATCTCTAGTTTTTCTTGAGATCAACCAGCTACTGCAAAAAAAAAAAAAAAAAAAAAACTACTGGAAAGACTTTAAAAAGTTTAAAGACGTCTCATTCGTGCTGCTGTGCTGCAGTACGTAGTACTGAAAATCAAAACAATCTTCTCACCCAACCCACACAAACACATACAAGGTAACAACACCAGTTATTTAAAAGAGCTTATTAAACACAAACAAGTGATTCAACGTATGGAAATGCTTTATCAGCGATTACACCATAAAGATTTTGTTGTAAATCCTGAATTTCTTTAAAGCTGGCATCTTCGACATCATAAGATATAACCTTATTGCTTGCACGTAATACCAACTTCGAAGACGACTCCTGCCCTTCCATTTCATGAACATACAGAACAGAGAAATCAGAGACATTAGAAATTTCTGGGTAACCCCTTGTCAGTCCTCGAAGATCGACATGGTATTTAATATTCCACCCGGTGTAATCAACTTTCACCTCCAAGATATCGAAACATCCAACAAGTTCATGTACAAAGGTTTGAATAACGTACAGATTCCCCCTACACTCTCGGAAGTACTTAATCCTCTTAGTCTTATAGGCCAATCTTGGAGCATCTGGAGGCGAAGGTAACGCCAATATATTAAATGACTCTTGATCAAAATCGAAATAAACCACTTGTGTTTCATCCATTGTTAACCAGTGCAACAAACCATTCCAAAAGACACCAGACTTTGACAAATCATATTCAGGTGCATAAATGACATCTCCAGAGAGCCTCCAAGAGTTTGTTTTGGACGAGTAGATTGTAATGTGATATTTACATCTACCATTGCGCTTTGTTCTACCATAGGACCAAGTAACAACTACTTCATAATTACTTGACTTGATGGGATCAAAAGCTAAGCTAATGCTAATAACATGAAAGCCCATGTTTACCATTTGTTGATCATATGTAGGAAGGACTTTGCAATGATTTGTGGATGGATTGAAGATGTAAATGTATATTTCACTGGCTTTGTTGAACATGTCACTACGACAACAGAAAAGACCATTGCAAGATTGGCTTATTACTATGCCCGTTGGATCGTCAAAGAAAGCTGGGGTATTAAAAGTGAAAGGAACACCCACATATCCATCTAAGAAGATCATTTCAGATACAGGTCTCTTATTACCGGCAGAACATAGTATTCCCGGTATTGAAAAACGTTTGGGGTGGTGGTTTCTTTTGCAGTGTTCTTGAATGAAAAATGCATCAGATATTAGAAAAAGCCATTTCTTCGATATGCATTTGAATCTAAGCAAGGATTTCACTGGTAAACACACTAAAATTTGCTCCAAAAGGTCACGATTAGTAGCTATTAGATATGATGACTGAAAAATAGTTAACGAAACAGACATCTTCCGAAATTGGAAAAAGAACTGAATGGTGCCTTGGGAAGAACCAAAGTTATTATAAACTAAGAAAATTAACTAAGAGGGAAGAGGGGGAGGAGAAGTTTAATACTATAGTAATGTAGAAGCTTCTTACAAAAAAAAAACCACAGTATGATTTTGGTGGTTTGAAACATGCACCTGTAATGCATTTTGCATGTATATACCTGAATAATGATCAACATCAATATCATGTGATTACTAAGAAAAAAAAAATACATCAATGTCATGTGGGTGTTGGTGCCGATATCACTCTGGTGCAGTGGTAAGAATTACTTATGGCACACTACTGGTGCCCGTATCACTGTTGTACAGTGGTAAATTTGTGATCGAGTGATATTACCAGCCCCGAATTTTTTATATCGATAAAAAAACAAAACTAAACGAAAATCCCATAATGAGGCAGTGCATGTAGCTAGTACCATGGCAGTATACCTGCACCTTGATGAATGGTTCTGCTATGAGAGCTTGTTTAGCTTGGTGCCCACGTGAGGCTCACTCATTGAGCTCGTGGGAACTTCACTGCTCCTACCAAATTCCATTCTTTCACCATGAAGTTTAGGTAAAATGAAACTTTTTTTTTCTGTGCTCACTAATATTAGTTTTGAGTTATAAAATAGTAGTAACATATGAGTGAGTACTATATAAGAAAGTAAGGAACAGCTCATTATCATCACAATAACAGCCACCACAATCATCTACAGAAAAAGATGGAAGTAGTAAACAAAATTGATCAAGAAAATCAAGCGAAAATCTGGAAAATAATTTATGGTTTTTCAGAATCATTAGTTCTCAAATGTGCAGTTCAACTAGAGATCGCAGAAACTATTCATAACCATGGAAAATCAATGTCTTTATCTGAGTTAGCTTCTAAACTTCCCGTGCAACCTGTTAATTCAGATCGTTTGTTCCGTATTATGCGTTACTTGGTTCACATGAAAATATTCAACACAGAAGTTTCTTCACTTAATGGTGGAATCGCCTACTCGTTAGCTCCACCAGCAAAATATTTGATAAGAGGTTGGGAAAAATCAATGGTTGCTTCGATTTTAGCAATGAATGATAAAGATTTGTTAGCTCCATGGCATCATTTAAATGAGGGTTTACCTGGTAATTGTAACGCTTTCGAGAAAGCGTTGGGAAAGAGCATTTGGGTTTATATGAGTGAAAATCCTGAAAAGAACCAACTTTTTAATGAAGCAATGGCGTGTGATACTAGATTAGTTAATTCAGCTTTGGTTAATGAATGCAAAAGTGTTTTCTGTAATGGAACTAAAACCTTAGTTGACGTTGGTGGTGGTACTGGTGCTGCTATGATGGCGATTTCGGAAGCTTTCCCGAATATTAAGTGCACAATCTTTGATCTTCCGCATGTTATAGCTGAATCTCCTGACATGCCAAATATTACTAAAATTTCAGGTGATATGTTCGAGTCTATTCCTAGTGCTGATGCCATCTTTATGAAGGTAACTCTTTACACTTTTTTTGTTAGTTCCATATATCAAAGGGTTAAGGAATTAATTTTCTAATCATGTCCTGTTCTCAGAACATCCTTCATGATTGGGGAGATGATAAGTGCATTCAAATTTTAAAGCGATGCAAAGAAGCACTACCACGAAGAGGGAAAGTTATTATCGTTGATATAGTTTTGGATGTTGCGGATTCGGTTCATCCGTTTTCAAAGATTAGACTTGCATCAGATTTGGATATGATGCTTAACACTGGTGGGAAAGAGAGAACTGAAAAACAATTGAAGAAACTTATTGATGCCGCAGGTTTTGCTAGCTACAAGATTAGTCAAATGTCTGCAGTTCAATCTGTAATTGAGGTTTATCCTTAATTAGGATAATTCTATTAGGATAATCCTGTTTTTTTTAATTACGAATAAGTATATTTCCCTACTTTCCCTACAATTGTAGTTTTCTCTTCTGAATGTTGTTATGTCGTATTAAAAACTGCAAAGAAAATATGAGTGCATCTTTTAGTTTTTCTTTTTTTCTCTCTGGGGTGAAGTGTCTTGTACGTTTGATTCCTCTTCATGAAAACAAAAAAGTTTCTGGAAATGCATTTATATGTAATTTATCTGAGATTGCAAGTCTGAAGTTGTCCATTTACTCGTCAAATGGGGCTGTATTTCTTGTGCGTTCAAGAAATATACATAACTACCCACAATATCCTTATATTTTGTCTTGAAACTATAACTTTATCTTTAAATGCATTAATGACAAGTGATGTTGTAATTAATATATGAAGACTTTTTTCAAGGATATAAATGAAATAATGCTTTCGAGATACAATGAAGCCCTAGCGACGTAGTTGGATTCAAGAGTTCTACTTCCTTGACCCAACCAAGAACATACAGTTAGGGCTGCACAAAACCGAACCGCAACCGAAAACCTAAACCGAAACCGACCTTTTAAAACCGAACCGAACGGAAACCATAACACAATGGTTTCATTGTGGTTGTTAGTTTTGAAAAACCGATAGAAGTGGTTTCAGTTTCGGTTGTTGCTCAAAACCGAACCGGAAAAACCGTGAAAATCGAATGGTATATACATTGACTAATTATAGCCATCGATATTGATAATAGTTAATCGTAGCGTCAGAATTATGTATATTGGTCTCATCTTTTTCTTTCCAACATAGCAGATCCCTTCTTCTTTCTCTTTCACTCTTTCTCTCGGCTGCTACTGCTTCTCTTCGACGCACAAAGATTCACCACCATCACCAGATTCATCGAATCATCGCCATCTTCTTCTTCTTCTTCTTCTTCTTCTTCTTAGAATCCACTAAGTAATCACAAATCTACCATGCAAGGTTCCAAATCAGCACCCTTGTAAGTTAATCTTTGATTTCCTGTGATGTTTTTTTTTATTGTTTCTGAACATGGGTTTTCATTAAGTTTATGAATTAAGGTTAATATGTGGGATAATTTCGTTTGATTGAATTGATTTTATGGTATTATATGTTTGATATTCAGGTTTCAGTGGTTGAACTAAGGATCTGTGCTCTAAATTATCTTTAGGGTTTCTCTCGATTTTGAAGCTAATTTTTGTAATTGGTAAGCTTTCAAGAAGTCTGAGAAGCGATTGAGTTTGATTTTAGGTTGATTGGGTTTTTTATTGGGGTTATCAATTTTATTTGAGGAATCGAATACATCAGGTTTTGTTGGTGTTGATGAATTTGTCTTTGTTAATTGCAGCGCATGAAGCATTAGAGATTCTTGGCAACTTGGAGTCATCTTTACAACAAGGTACTGGATTGTCTGTTGGTATCAGATATGATGATTTCTCAATCTTTTTATCTTTTTACCAAATAATTCATAATAGTTGTATGCCCTTCTTCTTCTTGTATTTTCTAAGTATTGAATCTTGAACAATTGTTTAGGATTAATAAGCAAGTTGTGGACTGTTGGGAAACAACTAACTTGTTTGTTGTACATCTTTTTTCGTGTCTTTGGTTTTAGATGGGACCTGTCTTATTCTTAGAGAGATAATATTTATTGAATTTCTAGGCAGGTTATGCCTTTGCATTTTACTGGATGAGAACAATTGAATTTCTAGGAGGGTTATTTGTTGTGCATCTGCTCCTTTATCTAGTACCACGAACATGTGAGAGTGTTGATCTCTTTGTTGTACATTTTGTACATAAATTACTTGGTTCAGTTCTTATGGCTTGTTTAACATAGTTTGAATGTGTATGGACTGTGGAGAGTTAAATGTGATCTCAGAGTTACACACATTCGGATTTCCCCTCAACAGTGTCTTTGCATTTCCCCTCTCCGTCTTTTTAACATTAAGATAGTTAGTCATTTTAAACATTTAGAAGAGACGGGAAAACAATTTGATATCTAGCATTTATACATTAATGTTGTTGCCAACATAGTGTTGATGTTATGTTGTTGCCAATGATCTATCTAGATTCTGGGGTATGTTGTTGCCACTGCAGTGTTGAGATTTGCTCACTGCATAATGTGAAGTGCTTTAAGAACTGAAATTTCTTAGGTATGTTGGGGAACAGTATTGAGTGTTTGGATATGAAGGAACATAGATAAATGTGGTTAATGTTGGGGTGTACAGGGAGGCTTTATTCATATAACTAGCTTCTACTTAAGTGTGGGTACTATGACACCATTCTATGGAAAATGCAACACCAATCGGTAGCCGGCATTAAGTTAGAGATGCAGTATGGGATCACTTTGATATGTAAGTGCCACCTTCAAAACATGCAAAGTGTCGTCACTGTAACGCTATATTTGTTGCTGATCCTATGAAGAATGAGAAATCTAGATTTATTTTCCATCTAAAAAGATGTAGGTTAATGGTTACTCAGATAACAAATTGATGGAAGTCTAGTTTGTGCTGGTATTAGTACATGCTTAAAACCTTAATTCCTTAAAAAATATATTTGTAGGCTTGTAGAAGGTTAAGTTCTATCAGTTTCATGTTACTTTCATTTTTTATTGATAACTCTACCTGACGGATATGGGAAACTAACGAAAATGAAAAACTGTTTACAAATCTTTTGGTTAACCAAAATCGACTTGGTTAATTACCAAACCGAGTAGGATAAATGGTTCCATTGGTTTTCAATATTGGAAAACCGAGTACTTCGGTTTCAGTTTTGGTTTTTTCAATAACCGATGAAAACCGAACCATGTTCATCCCTACATACAGTTATTAAATTCTGATGATGCTTGGAGAAAAAAGAAATACTAGATTTTGACGAATAGAAAAAAGCCTTCGCAATTTATAGAGGATTTAATATCTATTGGAGATGTCTCTGCATCTCCAACAGATACCTTTAAAAGATATCCACTAACATTGTCTTATGGAAAAGACAGTCGTCCCCCCTACTATTTTCGTAGCAGCAAACATTTATGAAAATACTGTTTCCTATGGTTCTTCGAATAGGAAATCTGTATGAGAGAGTGATGTGACATCTACCTGTTTTCAATGCATCAAATGTTCTAGTTGATCCAATTGGTCTGTATCAACAATGACAGTTGATCCTTTTATGATGTATCAACTCTCACAGTTGATCCCTTTACGCTATGTCAACTGTGACAGTTGATTCATAGCATCTACTTTAGTTTACTTGTTTATCAAGTCTAGAACTTCTTCTTTTAGAGTTTTCTTATTTCTTCTTTTAGAGTTTCACTATTTTTAGGTTCTTGTCATGCTTATATAAACAGGCTTATTATGTTCTTGTAACACACAATTATTATTATCAAGATTATTTAAAACAACTCTTTTCAGAGCTTTCTATCATTCTCATCTCTAAAGCCTATTGGTCTTCTGATTTCTCATCCTTTTCTTCCCTTCTCATCATCTGCAATCTCCGTATTGCTTTCTTCTCTTACACGTACTACACTAATTGGTATCAGATACATCGTTTTTAGTTTTTATCTAGAAACAAATCCTTAAACAGCTTTCGCACAACTTCTACATCCATACAAATTCTTCACACATCAATGGCAGATGCAACTTTTACAAAAGCTATTGAAGAACTGAAGGAACTCTTGAAAACTTCCATGTCTGAACTTACTACCAAATTTGAAACCCATGAAACAAACGTCAAAACTCTTACTGGTAGTTTGGAAAAGAAGTTTGAAACTATAGAAAAGAGGTTAGTTTTCCAAGGATATTATGTAAACAAATTATTGAACCACATTGGTTTAGAAAAGGAAAACATACCCGATTTAATCGATGATACGGATGGAGAAACGAAAACAAAAGATAAAGAAGACGATGCAACAAAAAAAGTTAAACCTTCCTTTGTTCAAAATACGTCTATTCCTGGAAATGTTTAACATGTCATTCAGCACACAAAACCATTAGAAGGTTATATTCACAAAACCTTTGCAATAGTAACTATCAACAGTGATGACGAAGACAAAACCGAAGACATCCAAGAACAACAATGGATAGAGGAAAAACGATTGAAGTCTAATATGAATCATTATGGAAACCTTCCAGAATAT
Organism: Papaver somniferum; assembly: GCF_003573695.1. Classification (NCBI taxonomy): domain Eukaryota; kingdom Viridiplantae; phylum Streptophyta; class Magnoliopsida; order Ranunculales; family Papaveraceae; genus Papaver; species Papaver somniferum. The sequence goes on from NC_039359.1 coordinate 70,356,188, forward strand.
AAAATAAAGGCTGACATACCTAACTTTAATGGTGGATACATATTTAGGATTTTCTGGATTGGTTATATGAAGTAGAATCGTTTTTCACTTTTATGGAAGTCCCTGATTCTTCTAAGGTGAAAATGGTAGCATATAAACTTAAAGGTGGAGCTGCAGCTTGGTGGGAAACTCTCTGTGATGATCTCTGTAAGTATCACAAACCTCCTATACGAAATTGGAAGAGAATGCGAGACTTATTAAGAGCTAAGTTTTTACCACAAGATTAAAAACAACAGCTATTTCTCAAACTTCAAAACTGTCGACAAGGAGCTAGACTAGTAGAAGAATATGTAGCTGAGTTCTATGCATTAATTTCTCGCAACAGATTGAATGAAACTGAAGAACAGTTGGTTGCACGTTTTATCGATGGATTGAACAACCTAATTCAACAGGGAATGACGCAATCCGTATTTACCACGGTTGAAGCTATTCAACAAGCTATTAAGGTTGAAAGGAGTGTACTAAATTCTTCCAGACAAACAACTCCACGACAAGCTCGTTATCAACATTTTTATAAAGCTGCCAGACTATCAAATTCTTATTATGGTAACCAAGGTGAAATGGGATCAACAATGGTTGTTGATCCACAAGAATTCAGTTATGGTTCACAAGAACAACCAATAAGCTTTTCTTTTTCTCAACCCATTTCTACTTCCAATACTTCACCTATCTTAGCATCTCCTATTGAGCATCAATCCATTCAGCAACATCAACATAAACCAACAAGTGTCAGATTTTCTAATAGAATGCAGAATCCATTTCCTCCTCCAAATAAGCCAACTAATATTTATTCGAAATTTCGTGGAGATAAATGCAATAAATGCAATCAACCTGGTCATTCTTCACCTGACTGTCGGCGCTTTAATGGTTTCGTTGGAGATAATCAAGTACATACTGAATCAAAGGATGTTGAAATTTTTAATGATGATGAAGGTGAAGAAGCTGAAAATATTGAATTACATGAGACTTACGGTGAACAATTTGTTGGAATGATTCGACCACTCATGCTTACTGAACCATGTTATTCTCAAAGACATAATATTTTCAAAACCAAGTGCTTTATAGGTGGCAAGGTCTATGATATGATCATTGACAGTGGCAGCGTCGATAATTACATTGCATCTGTTGTTGTAGAGAAAATGGGATTACCAATTACACCACATCCTACTCCTTATTCTATAGGTTGGGAGAATAGTTCCTCTACACAGAGAATTACTCATCAGTATGTTATTAAGTTTTCTTTTGTTGGATATGAAGAATTTGTGCTATGTGATGTTATCGATATGAATGCAATACATCTCTTACTTGGAAGACCATCGCAGTATGACGTTAGAGCAGCTCATAACTGTTTTGAGAATACTTATACCTTTTACAAAGATGGTAAAAGAGTGACTTTATTTCTTTCCACGTCTTCTTCAGTGATTCAAGAACGTAGTGATTGCAAAACTACTGCATTAGTGGCTACCATCACTCGCTCCTTAAACTCATCTCACACTTTGAGTTCTCATGAAGACACCAAACCTATGGTAACAATTCCTACTCGGGTACAACCTTTACTATTTAAATTTAAAGCATTATTTCCTGAAGAATTACCTGTGAGTTTACCACCTTTTCGAGACGTTCAACATTGCATTGATCTTATACCTGGAGCTTTTTTACCTAGTCAAGCTCATTATCGGTTGGGTCCAACTGAACTTGAAATATTACAGAGTCAAGTTAATGATTTATTGACTAAGGGGTCAATTATACCTAGTAATAGCCCTTGTGCCTGTCCTGCTTTTCTGGTGCCTAAAAAGGATAATCGATGGAGAATGTGTATATATTGCAGAGCTTTGAACCGTATCACCATTCCTTATAGGTTTCCTATTCCACGTACTGAGGATATGATTGATCTTTTATAAGGGTCTATCATTTTCACTAAACTTGATCTTCGCAGTGGTTATCATCAGATTAGAATCAGAGTTGGAGATGAATGGAAAACTTCTTTCAAAACAAGAGAGGGGTTATATGAATGGCTAGTTATGCCTTTTGGCTTGTCTAATGCTCCTAGCACCTTTATGAGGCTCATGAATCAGGTTTTGCAACCTTTTCTGAGTAAGTTTGTCATTGTGTACTTTGATGACATATTAATTTTCAGTAGAAGTGCAAAAGAGCATATCAATCATCTTTCTCAGGTGTTCAAAGTTTTATACGACAATTCTTTTTTTGTGAACTTGAAAAAATGCATTTATGTCATCTGAAGTTACCTTCTTGGGATATGTTATCTCTTCCAAGGGTATTCATGTGGATCCTTCTAAAGTTCAAGCTATTATGGATTGGCATGTTCCTACTTCTATCAAATGTGAGAAGTTTTCATGGATTGGCTTCTTTTTATAGGCGGTTTGTAAGAAATTTCAGCATCATTGATGCACCTCTTACTGATTGTTTGAAGAAGGAAAATTTCATATGGACTGAAGAGTTAACAAAAGTTTCAATGCTCTTAAAGAAAAACTATGTTCAGCTCCTATCCTTGCACTGCCTGACTTTTCCAAGCCTTTTCAAGTTGATTGTAATGCTTCTATTATTGGAATTGGAGAAGTTTTGTCTCAGGAAGGACATCCAGTTGCTTACCATAGTGAAAAGAATTCTGATACTCAAAAAAAGTGGTCTACATATGAATTGGAACTGCTTGCTCTTGTACAAGCTCTTAAACAGTGGCATACTTATTTGGTTCATCAAGAATTTGTGATTAATACTGATACTCACTCTTTGAAATATCTCCAGACTTCATCTAAGGTTAATCGTATGCATGATAGGTGGTTATCCATAATTAATAAGTATACTTTTTATGTCAAACATAAAAGTGGAAAGTTTAATCAAGTTGCAGATGCTCTGAGTAGACGGCGACATCTTTTGGCAACTATTCGAAATGAGAGTTTTGCTTTTGATTATATCAAAGAGATTTATGTTGAGGATGATGACTTCAAGTCACTTTGGGAACAATGCAGTTCTTTGGCTCATGGAGTTGATGATTTTCTCATTCAAGATGGCTTTTTATTTAAAGGTAATCGTCTTTGTATTCCTAATGGTTCTTTACGTCTTCATTTAATACGTGAATTGCATGGAAGTGGACTTGGTGGCCATTTTGGAAGAGACAAAACTATTGCACTTGTAGAGGTACGCTATTATTGGCCTTCACTTAAACGTGATGTACAAAAATACGTTATGAAGTGCATGGTTTTCCAACAAGCTAAGGGTACTGTTCAAAACACCTGACTTTACACTCCTTTACCAATTCTATAAGCTCCATGGGTGGACATTAGTACGGATTTTATTCTTGGTTTACCTCGTACAGCTAGAGGAAATGATTCAGTGATGGTTGTGGTAGATAGATATTCCAAGATGGCTCATTTTATAGCCTGTAAAAAGTCTACTGATGCTTCAAATGTTGCATCTTTATTTTTCAGAGAAATAGTTCGATTACATGGCATTCCTAAGCCTATTACTCCTGACAGAGATACAAAATTTCTAAGTTATTTCTGGAAGACATTATGGATGCGTTTGGGAACTAGTTTGCAGTTCAGCACTACTTCACATCCTCAAACAGATGGACAAACTGAAGTTGTCTATCGTTCTTTGAGAAATTTGATTCGAGCTAAAAGTATTGATAACAACAAACAGTGGGATATTTTGTTGCCTCACATGGAGTTTGCATTCAACACTTCAGTAAACAGATCTACAGGTAAAACTCCTTTTGAAATTGTTTATTCAAAGGTTCCTAATCATGTATTAGACTTGGTTGTACTTCCTAAGTTACATAATCCAATGTCAAAGCTGATAATCTGTTGGAGCAAGCTTCTCAACTAACATCATGAGGTCAAAAAAAAACTTGAGCAGTCTAATGCTAAATACAAGGATGCTGCAGATAAGCATAGAAGATTCAAAACTTTTCAAGAGAGAGATCTAGTGATGATTCATCTACGCAAGGAAAGATTTCCAGTTGGTACCTATAACAAGACTAAGATGAAGAAGTACGGCCCTTTCAAAATCATGACGAAAAACAGTGGCAATGCATATGTCATTGATCTACCCAAGGAATGGAACATTTCTAATGTGTTCAATGTTCAAGATATTTTCACCTTTCATGGTGATAATAACCTATTATTTGTTTCAAGAAACTCAGAGACGAGTTTTTATCAAGAAGGGGGGACTGATGTAGGACATCTACCTGTTTTCAATGTATCAATTGTTCCAGTTGATCCAATTGGTCTGTATCAACAATGACAGTTGATCACTTTATGTTGTATCAACTCTCACAGTTGATCTCTTTACGTTGTGTCAACTGTCACAGTTGATTCATAGCATATACTTTGGTTTACTTGTTTATCAAGTCTAGAAACTTCTTCTTTTAGAGTTTCCTTATTTCTTCTTTTAGAGTTTTACTATTTCTAGGTCTTGTCATGCCCATATAAACATGCTTATTACGTTCTTGTAACACACAATTATTATTATCAAGATTATTTAAAACAACTCTTTTCAGAGCTTTCTATCATTCTCATCTCTAAACCCTATTGTTCTTCTGATTTCTCATTCTTTTCTTCCCTTCTCATCACCTCCAATCTCCGTATTGCTTTCTTCTCTTACACGTACTACACTAGAGAGTATATCCTGATCCATCGGATAGTGTTCACGAACCATGATTTCTGCGCATTAGATTAGTAGTGTTATATCCGTTCCAAATTTGGTGACGAAAACTGCGTCACTAGACGCGTCAGGTTCAGAAATATGCGTTTCAAAATTTGGAGCTTTAATTGACACTTTCCCCTCCAATTCCACTTGCGGAGCACATGTGCGCCTTTTGTCTTTGTAGCCGGCTTGTTTGATGAGTTTATACAGTATAGAGCATAAAAAATGATGACTCATATGAGGTGTGTATCATGCACAGATTAAAAGATTAACATGAGACAAGGATGGAATCTGGGATGAGAACAAATTTGGAGATCAACATATAGGAATGGGGTTTTACTTGGAGTAAAGTTGTACTGGAGTTAGTTGTCTTGTCTGTATCAAACAGACAGACAGTCCAAGGCCGGAGGAGTAAGTAAGACAATATAACTTTTGCAATCTTACCCAACCTTGACTCTTTTATGCTACGTGGTGGCATTCTAAATTTGTACTAATAGAGTATCCATTTGCGTCTAACACACATCAGAAGAAGAAATAATTTTATTTTACAGACTTCTTGTCATATTGTATCTGACAGAGTTCTCCACTGTTATTCGTGATACAAGCGGATGTAAATATATATACCTCCATCACATTCACGTAAATCTAAGGATTTGTGCATAGGGTCTTTGCTTCAGTAATGACGCTTCTCTTGCCTACAAAAACAAAAAAATGCGTTCCATGCGCTAATATTTTACAACGATGATGAGAGAAATAGAATTCGGGTGGGATTTGAGTTCTCCCCCAATAACATTAGGATCAAGTGAATAAACAAAGACCATGTTCTCGCTGTTTTACTTTTTTGAACTTCCTTGTGTTAATCGTCCCTTCACGCCCACGGCTCCACTGCTCCCGGCTTTCAAATAGAGAGAAAAGGAACCGTGGTTTTCACCACAGTTTTTAGTAACTGTCACTTGATGAGTTTAATGCTTGAAACTTAGCCTTAAGAGTAGTGTGGGTAAGGAAATGACTACGGATTTTTTTAGGTCAATATGTATAATGAATCTTAATGTTGTGTTAATCAACCAACAGTTAGCATTTGTATGATCATATTTTAATGTTATGTTAATCAAGTGGGCGTCGATGGAACTGTAGGGAGCTATTTTTTAATATGTCAAATTTAAAACTGATACTTCTAGTGCTAAATGATTCAGCAATAGTTGTTCGTCAAGACATTTTTGGAATAGATACAGACGTTACTATTTATAAAGAAATCGTGGTCGTTTGTTAACTAAGAAAACCGTGGCTGTTTGGTGAGCCATCACCTGCTTCATGATCCCACCGTCCAGTTTCGCTGGTAATTTCATTCGACGGGGGATAATGATTATAAATCACTTTTAAGAACTCCGATCTAAAGTCTTGAAATATGTGATGATTGAAGAGGAATCTAGAGACCACAATCTTTCAGAAATGTGAGTTTCGATATACATAGTGAACCTTAGATCACATAAAAGCAGTGAACAGTGATCTAAACTCTATATAAGGGACAATGATTTTTCTGGCGTGTGATTTGCACGTACGATTCCAGTACAGACACTATATAAATCAACCGTGATCTGTTCTACGAGATTTATCACAGTTTTACTCACATCAAAATAGTGCAGAAAACCTGGCTAGATTGGGGTATACTCAAATTTAAATGGACATGTGCCCTTACTAAGAGGAGATCAAAACAGGATGAAGTTACTTTAGTACCCCTGCACTAATTAACCTAAACTTAAACCCTAAACTTAAAAACTAATTAAAAAACGTTTAATCTTCTTCTAATCTATCTTCTCTAATCCCTCTCCTGTTCTCCTTCCTTCATCTTATTCCATCAATCGAAAATGGTTCGATCCAGTAGCAAGAGAGATTCAACAGGTAACATGAGAAGATCCAAATCAGAGGGAATAGGTAAGGAAAAAGTTGGAACTAGCAAACCCGAAAATCCAATCCCTGAGAATGTTGAAAAAAACCTCCACCGGTGAAAAGAAGACTGTAATCGATTTCTAAACTCAACCCGTTATTCTTATGTGTTATATGATTGTTATATTAGGTTAGAAATCGAACATTATGATTTTCAAGGTTTTTGGTCGGCAAGGTCGATAGTTTAAAACCATGCCAACTGTTGGTATTTTGTAAGAGTTGGCATGGTCTCAGGATGAATAACCTGCCGACTTTCATAACAGCGATGGAGATTGTTTGACAATAACCAGGGCCGACACGATATAATAAAAAATCCTGCCGACTTACATATGGTCGGCACTATCTTAGACTTGTACCATGCCGACTTTAGGTCACGAAAACTTGATTTTCATTAGTTAAGGTCAGAATCTTTCTTGTATAAGACCATGCCGACTTTATATTTGTCGGTGTGGTTCATGATTACAACACCTCCGACCATTGTTTGGTCGGCATTGTTTAGGTTCTATACCCTGCCGGCTGTATTACCAGAACCATGTTTTAATGTTTAGAATTTTCATATCTCTTATTTGTGTATTGTTTAGGTTCCCAGAGGCAAAAATTTAAGATACCCCTGGACTTGTTAACAATGCAGAAGAGTTATTACAATTTATTGACGCAATTTATCCCAATTTAGAAGATCCTAAAGATGAAACTGAAAAGAATTGCCCTGTAAGAAAGTTACTTCTGATGGGTAAGGAAGATCCTGGAGAATTTTTAAGGTTTATGGATAGTCCTAACAATCCCCTCAACTATCAAGAATGCACATCATCAGAGGAGGAAGAAGAGGAGGTTGATCCAAGAACTTTTTTCAAGGCATGTGACTTTTCTGGAGTGAACCCCTATTACAATGAGGACGGTGATTAGATAGGTCCAGATAAGGGAAAAGAAAAAGCTGATGCTGCTGAAAAAGCTAGTGATGGTGAAAAAGCTAGTGATATGGAGGAAGATAACAACAACAAGAAGGATCCATGAAATTTTTAAATTTTATTATGTTTCACTTGGTTTAGAAACTTAGATTGTGGTTTGAACTATTACCTTATGTTTTGAACTGTTAGTTGTTGGTTTTAGACTTGTTAAAATTATGTTAATGTTCAGTTTCAGTTGCTTTAGAAGTTATTCTTTTTTGTGCAATTTTAGACAAATTTTCATGTTTTACTGAGTCGGCATGGTGTGTAAACTCTACCTTGCCGACCATACTAGGCTTTATATGCCACAATGCTGTTAGGGAGTGGTTGTTGGCATGGTTTTAAATCTCGACCTTGCCGACTTATGTGTTAGTTGCACTTTTTAGGTACAAAGTACAACCCATTGAATGCTCAACGGAGAGAAATTTCAAAATCAAGATATTACGTGTGTTGTTATTATAAAAGCATTCTCAACTTCATCTTCAACCTTGCATAAAGAATGGAATTTTCAAGTGCAACACAACCAAATATTTGTAGTCTTTGTACACTAAGTGGTCATTTTGCAAACGATTGTCCCTTTGAAGGAAGAAAATGCACTATTGAAGGTTGTAAGGGATTCTTATTTCTCATGAAAGCTGCAGTAGGAGATGTATATCAGCCGTATGCTTCAAAATGCACTTGTTGTGGGTTTTTCTATTGGATAGATGAGCGCCTAGCTCCGTATGAAGATGAAGTTGCTAAAATCAACCTTCTACCATGCACAGATCCATGTTGTGACGGTAAGATGAAGCTAATTACCTCTCCTAAGAAATTGTGTACCGGAAAAAGATATTATATATGTCCCAAATGTGTTAGGCTTAAGTTTTTAACGTTGCATGCTTTAATTAAGGTTTGTATTCGATGTAAAGTCGTCATTGTACTAAATTTAAAGCGTGTCGGCTGCTTAACAGTTAACAAACCATGCCGGTGGATATAAAGACGACAGTGTTCTCCTCATAAACCCTACCGACCATAATGTATGAGAACATCCAGAAACAAGTTTTTTTTTCCTGTTTTGATCGGCATGTTTATCCTTATAAACCATGCCGGCTGTTGTAAAGCCGGCGGTGTTCTCTTCATAAACCCTGCCGACTTAATGCATGAGAACATCCAGAAATAATTTTTTTTTCTGTTTTGGTCGGCATGATTGTCCTGAAAAACCATGTCGACCAAATAAAAGTCGGCAACCTGACGAAACCAAGACCCTGCCGACCGCCCAAGGCCTATTTTCCTGTGCTTTCATGCAGTGCAGCCGGCAGCGTGACGAATTAATAACATGCCGACCTTGGGAGGGTCGGCAGGGTCGTGTGACAAATACAATGGAGACCAAAGGAGTATAGATAAAAAAATCACGTCCATTTCATTCATTTGTAGTACGCTAAAGTACATTACACAAAACACGAATGCGATTACAAAAGTACTCCAAAAATATTCTTTAGTTCCTACCATAATCAATCATCACTCAAATCTATTGGAGGGAGTTCATTCAAATCTATTGGACCTACTTTAGTGAAATACATGGGACCTTACCTAGACTTATCTAAAATATTCCGAAGGTCCATGTTGTCCTCATAAAGTTTCATCCATTCCTTGCTCTTGTTGTTTGTGAACTACTCCCAAAAACTAAACCTACAAAGAGGAGGTAATGGACATTCCTTGTTAAGTTGTAGACCAATAAAATGATTTTTATCCACCAAAGCCATGACAATTATTCTATGCTTGAGTTGCTCCACACAAACCGCATGTTTCGATGCAAATGTTATAGATAGTCCCTTACTAAAAAAATGTACCACGCATGATCACGTATCCGCCAATAGATGGCCACACTCCGGCATTCTCATCCAATGCTCCCATTTTACCGGTGCATTTCCCTCCGGGCCTTTAACACTAGTTAGCAAACCTTTAAAAGTTGCTTCTTTGTCCTCCATGGAACCTTCTAGCATCATTGAGATATGAAAGTCCTTGTCGTTTTCTAGTCGGGCGGCCATCTTCTTTCTTATGTATTGGCATTGGATGAGATTCTCCTCAACCGCTCCACTTAGATGTCCCAAATGTTGCGAGACAATGTGAAACCCACAATTTCCATCTTTTAGGACGTCGTCAGTACCAATAACGAACTCTTGAATAATTGGAGGGATTTGTACGCGATACTCTTGCAACACCGGTTGTACTACCTTCCTTGGATGACCTATTTTCTTCGCAACATATCCTTAGCTTGCTTGACTCTCAAGAAGCAGAGTGTCATTGGGATTCAATTTTGAGACCATTGGTGTAGTTGAATCCTTCCTTAGCCGACCCATTTTGTTTCCAACAAATTCCACACTTGCTTGACTCTCAAGATGTTGATTTCTATTTGGATTAAAGTTTGAACCGTTGGTGTAGTTGTTTCTTTCGGTGGACGACCTCTTTTCTTTTTAGCCGACTCCTCCTTGTATTGCGCCTCTGTATAAACATATCCGCATGGATCGCACTTTGTAATCAAATTCTCTTTAATTTGTGCCCTTTGGAATTGATCGCACTTTGTACTCAAATACTCTTTAATTTGTTTCCTTTCTTCCGCCCTCGTCTTTGTGGTAGGTGATCTACCGTTAGGATCTTGTTTCGCTGGTTCTTGAAGTTCTTCCATAAAAGGGTAAACAATCGGCATCAACTTGTGCTTCATAGTTTGTTTGTCCAACCTATTCAACTTGGGGTACTTTTCGAGGATTATTCTCCCAAGTTCCATGTCGACAAACTCTTCATCGGGGTCTTCTTTTGGAGACGGTTTGAAAGATAGTTTCTTCCAATAAGGATCGATATCTTCAATAGGAATGGGATTTTTATACACGCCAAGCTTATGACGACATGGAAGTCCGATAGCCTTAATTATCCTACACTTACAAGGAGTTCTCGGGTCTTCATACCTTTTATACTTTTTATACAATGAGAGATGTTTCATCATGAAACGTATTGTCCAATGCGAGACGTTTCTATGTATACCAAAAAGCAACCAATCATCCTCCTTAAAATCCTTCAACTTCTGGAACCTACTTTCTTCGAATTGCTTTCTTATCTTGTCGATATCATTATTAGTGTACTCATGGATGACATGTTTCACCGTCACAATCCCATTTTGACTCGTGAAAAGTAGACCTTTTAGTCTGCCATGAGCTTGATCTACCATACTTGTGTACTCAAGTTTGAAAAGTTTATAGTCGTAAGTAAAATCATACACAAACCTCTCTTTGTGTGGCCTCAACCATTGTCTCTTGCAATATGCCACTACTTTGGGGTAATCAATTCCCCATTCATCCTCGAAATCCTTCAAGTTTAACTCATATCTTCCCACATTCATCGAGCAAACTAATTTATCCCACGCATTCATGAATAACCCAAATTTGATCTCGCCCGCTTTCTATTCTTCATCTTATTTCTCTTTCTCCTTCTCTCGCTCCTCTTTAGTTAGTTTTCTAAGACGTTCATCTTCCTCCTTTTCACGTTTAGTTCCTTTCTTTACCTTCGGTTTTTTTATATGATTCCTACAATTCTTTCTAAGATTGCATTGGATATGCCAAGTGCAAAGAAAATTTTGTGCATTTGGAAAAATTATCCTCACGACATTCATTATTGCTTGCTCATTGTCACTATAACCATGGGAGTCTCGTCTTCGTGGTAGAGAAGCTTCAAAGTTTCCAATGCCCAAATATAGCTATCATCCTTCTCACGATCCATAAAACACCATGCTACCATGAACGATTGCTTATCCGAGGTTTGTCCTACAATGTTCAACAAAGGCATGTTGTACCTATTCATCTTATAAGTACAATCCATGAACAAAACTTGGTAAAAGCAACGCGCCAATTGAATCATATCGGGATGTGCAAGAAAAATACGATCCACCAAGCCCTCCGATGACTCATGGTGTCTCATCGTGTAGTTGTATTTTTGTACTAACCATTGCGATTCTTCCATCACCTTTCTTCCATCCCATTCAATTCTTTTGATAGTTTCCTTGGTCGCATAAATTGTAGACAATGAAGAGAGGTTATTCTTGTCATCCCTCTTGAACTTACGAAGGAGCTTGCTTGGTTTAATTCCCCAACTTGTTCTTACTTGTTAGAACTCGTGCGGTTTCAACTTGACAACTTGATAATGCCCAACAAGAGTTTCCGGATATTTATGGTTATGCCAACCAACATCAACTCTATTCATTCTCCTCACGTTATCGGTTTCTTTGTTCCTCCAAAATATAATCTTGAATGGGCATCCACACTTTTTTGACTTCGTCTTGTACACCCTAGTCGTATTCTTATCATACACATAACCCTTTCTCTTGTAACTTGCGTACGGTGACCCATAACACTCGCATACCATTTCAAACCGTGTATCTTTTTGTTGGGTATTTTTCACTAGAACGCACATCTTCTCTTTTGCTTTCTCAACAATCCAATTGACTGCGTCTTTTTTATCCTCCCATTCCAAATCATTAGCGTAATGTGCGGAAGTATCAGGACTCCTAATACTGTGAGTTTGAGGCTGATCCGTCATCGGTACCAATACAACAATCTACAAAACATAAAAAGTTAGTTGACATATACCACAATAATCGTCCGGGTCTACATAAAAAACAGTACCGACCATACAATAGCCGGCATGCTATAAAAACTTTTCATTGCCGACCATATAAAAGTCGGCAAGGTCGATGATTCCAAAACCCTGCCGGCTTAAACATGTTCCAAATACGTCTCTTGTGCATCAAAAATTAAATAGTCGGCAAGGTTCAAATTTTATAACATGTCGGCTATATTACTGCTCAGAAAACGTCGGCAAGTTTTAATTTTTAGAACCTCCCAGCCACATTACTGCTCATGAAAAGTCGGCATTTTCTTCAAGAGAAATAATGCCGGCGAATGTGATCGGCAAGGTCGACGATTGTCGACCTTGCCGATACTGGGCAGCAAAAGTGAAAAAAAAATATATAATCCATCTTTTTGCATGGAAAAATCACATTCTTCACCATGTAAGCTTTGTACCTGATTATTTTCATCTCCCTTTTCTTGTAATGGTTCAATAGGTTCTTCATTTGGCTCAACACATTCATCACTTCCATAACCATCTTGAGTTGAGGAAAATAAAAGTGAGCATCATGCAAATGATTCATTTGATCATATGATTTGGTAGATCATCATACAAGTACTCATATGTAGGAGGGAAATTAGAAGGCTCCCCTACTTCTAAATCAGGATTATAGAATCACTTATGTCACAAATATCACAAATTTCTCAAAAACCCTAACTTTTTCCTCCACCAAAACTTCCTCTACTACTTCATTATAATTCTCTCTCTAGATTATTTCTAAAATCCAACTTATAAATCAACTAACTAATCTAACTAATTTAACTAATCTAACCATTTCAATTAAATTAGAGTTAATCATTGTGGAGGCAATTTAACCATTTAGAAAATATTTGGTTAAGGGGCTTTTTTTGTACTTCAAAATGACCTTATTTCGTCTCATTGGATATACCTCAATTAATCTGAGTATACCCCAGTCTAACCAGGGCAAGAAAACACCTTATACAGTATCTTTATTTGCAACAGTTGGAATTTAAATCTAATTAAAGTAAATTCAAATTGTAAAAAAATTTATGTATTCAAATACTCAAATTGTAAATCCAGTTATCATTACAATCATTGTATATGTTGTACGTTTTATCGCAATTATAAATTATATATTATTGTTAGATGGTTGACACATAAGTGCTAGCTAGGGTCTGCCAAGCTATACTTCTTGGATTCTTGTGAAGAATGCATGTCGATGACGATGAGGATGGAATGCAGCTCATCGCAAGTTTATTCCTTTCTTTATTGATGAGTGTCTCGTCTACTATACGTCTTATTCATTTGCTTATTCCCTTTGTTTCTATCTGACAAAGGAATTAGTTTCCACCGGTTATTCATAAAACAACTAGATTTTAAAACTATGAGTATAAAGAAAAACGATTACTTGAAAAAAATAAAAAAATACATCAATCAGACATTTTTCTTTTAAGCATATGCCATCAATTATGAACAAATTGGTACTGAAAATAAACATCTAATTCGATGCAAATGACCATCATGCAGTCTATTCCGTTATGAAAGTATTCGACTATGCAGTAAAATATTTATGTAAGGTTTAGATGAACCAGAAAATGCATTCCTTTTTGTTTTTAAAATTCATTTTAAAATTTAATTTCCAAATCAATATTTAATATCCGACTTGATTACTTCCTAATATCTTTCATGTAGTATCGAAACACCCTTTTAGAATAAAAGTTCTACCAGATGGAAACTCATATAGCGCACCGGGTATCATATAAAATTAGACTATCGATGACAAAAGACATATATCACATTAGTACATTGCGATATGTCCTAATTTATTTTTATAGATATTCTAACAATAAAATTGAATCAGGTACCAGATATCTATCTGTTGTCGGTATTTTTCGACTACTACAATCTTCTTCGAGAGGACAGTGAGAACCAAATCAAATCGATCGTTTTATTTACTTTCTTTTTTTTCTTTCTTCCGATGAAATCATTTTATATAGACTCACAATTCTCTTGTATAGTCTCGGGAAGGAAAGCTACATGTTGCGGATCATAGTTTGGCAGATATTATCTGTCTTGCTCAGAAGCGTGACTGGTTGGCTAAGAATCGTAATAAAATAAACATGGTCCTGCAAGTAGTAGTTGTGAGTGTTAACATGGTTCTCCATTCAACCAAAAAATAAAAATAGTTACGTGCTATCGGGCACTCCCAAATCCTTGGGTCATGTCTCAAATCCTCCCCTCAAGTCAATAATATCTAACTGACACTTGAGATCTTGAGTTCTTGGCACTTGAATATTTGCTAGCTAAGGTCCACTTTTTATGACTATATCCCCGAGAAGACATCCAGTTACTTAACGTGTGTTTCGTTTTGGCTCCCATTTTTACCCCACATACTGGCGGATCGACTTAGCTAGTAAACTGTTGATAAATTCCTAAACCTAGAACCTTGAGTTTTTACCTTGTGTGAACTTTGATAGTAACGACTTGGAAGAGATTAAGGTAATCATGGGGGAAATGTCTATGTATTTTGGATTTTTCTTCGTTATTTCTCTATATATTCCTCACATTGCTTTCAAGATAAAAAAAAAAAAAAAAAAAAAAACTTAGGTTCATTTACTCTTAACGTGGAGGCAGAGTGGACAGAGCACCCCATCAAAAACAGTAATAGAAAGAAAGTGAAAAAAAAAATATGGAGGGGGGATTGAGTGCTTGTAGTTTGGATGAAGAATTGAATGAAGCATCGATGAATAACCAAGAATCAAGAATATTCGATACATTTTCTTCATGGTTAGATTTAGATGATTCCAGCATTATTCCTCAAGAGCCTCAACAACTTCAAGATGTTGAAATGCTTGATGAAAACCTTTTCCAATTTGCAAATACCACTACTACTAGTACAAACATGGATTACGAGCATCCTTATTCAGAATGCAATATTCTTCCTAATTCACCTGAGTTAGATTTTCCGTTTTTACTCGATATTCATGATTTTGATAATGACATTATTTCTCCACCTGAAGGTCACTATCATCACCCTGTTCTTCCTTGTCAGGACGAATTTATCCTTGATCAACCGGTTGATAATGAAGCAGAATGTGAAAAAGATCCTAATGTGATGGCAGAGAGTAGTCCTGAAAGTACTGGTGTTGATCTAACTGATAGTAACAAAATAGTCACAATTTCTCCGTCAGCATCAATTTCTGATGTTCCTGAACAACCGCGGCCGAAGAAGCAAAAAACCAACAATATCAAAAAGCGGACTAAATTATCAACCAAGCGACCAAAACGTTCCACTACCACTACTGCTGCTACTACTAGTAATATAGCAGAAGATGCCAACGGGGAAGAAGAAATAGATGATGAACCCAAAAGAGGAACACTAAGTTGTAAAAATTTAGTTTCAGAAAGGAATAGAAGGGAAAGGATTAGTCAACAACTACTTGCTTTACGTGGCCTTGTTCCTAATATCACAAAGGTAAAGTAATTTGTATCACAACAAAATCACCCCCAATAATCAATGTATTTTCTGGATGAATTTATTCAGTTAACTTGATACATGCATGGTCTTGTTAAGATCTGGGAGATTAAATAATTTTATTCTAATGGCATGGTATATTGTTACAGATTGATAGACGATCAGTATTAGTAGACGCACTATCTTACTTAAGGAATATGCAAGAAGAAACAGCGAAGATACAAAAGGATCTTAAAGAACAACAATTACTTCAACAACGTCAACCTAGATTAATGAACGATGACATTATGGAGGAAGATGAAGAAGAAGATGAAGATGATGAGCATGATCTTGATCCCGATACTCGTCCAAGAGCTAACACTCCGGGCATTGCATCTAAACCCAAACCACGGATAATCGAGGTACATATTGTATTTATTTATTGGAAAATGCTACAGTATATCTTATTTATTTATTTATGCATGGGTGTTTATTATGTATCAAAAATGAAAAGATATTTTTGCAAGGATTTGGAAAATCCTATACCTTTCGTTTTCGGTTACTGTCATTTCATAAGATTTCTATCTGATGCGGTTAACGTTTACAATATCGATCATTCTTAGTTTTCCTGATTTCCTTCGTCGTTTTACAAAATTTAATCTCGGTTATTTTGCATAGTAATTTTTTGTTATCATCACAATGGTAGAATTGAAATCATATAAGGATATAACCCAATAAAGACGAACAATACGACTGATGATATCGGTAGGAAAAAATCGGCCGTTTCGTATGTGGTTAACGAGTACCCACTCTATTTCAATTGATTATCTCTATTTCAATATTCATGCAGATTGACATAGAGAAAATGGACGAGAAAAGATTCATAGTGAAGGTAACATGCAAAACTGTAAACGGAGGCGACATTTTTCTACTGAGAGAGAGTCGTAATCCAGTAACTAAGACTACATTGTGAGGTTGCTCTGTCTTTCTGGCATTTCCTTCTGACCTACTTTACTTTCCATCATGGATGGTTAGGTCCATCACGGTTACCCTCTAAAAGGAACAAGTTCTCTCCTGAATTTCAAGGATCTCAATGTCTTTTTCTCTAATGTCTCAATAGGTTGTTATCTCTAGCATTCCAATTTCTATCTTTTCGGTGAGAAACAGTATGTAAACTTAGCTAACCGGGTACTATGTGACGCTAGAAGTTTCAAAGATGCGATTAAAATGTTTCTCCCATACCCCCAAACTTAAATCTAACATTGTCCTCAATGTTCTAAAGATAAAATTAAAAGCATGAACAAGGAGAAACTGTTACCACTTGAAGCAAAAGAGATAAGGAAAGATATTACCGTGTCGCAAGAATATTGGGTTACCTCCCAAGAAGTGCTAAGTTTAAAGTTTTCAGCCAGACGTAGGAAAGTTTTAGTCAACTCGAACCGTATAACAGTAGATGGAATAATTGTGGGTATTTAAAACCAAAAAGAGCTGACAAAATAAAACTGCAGTGAACCAACGAAATGAACAACACTAGCATGCCCTTACCTAGTTTCCTGATAACTATCGCTAATTGTGGTTCAGGTTCAGGTTCTATGAAAGGGTCTAAATAGAATATTTTCATTGGCTGCGTTTCTTCATAGGTTGGATCCAAATTATTAGGTCCTAGAGTCTGGAAAAACTCAAATAAGAACTTAGAATAACAAAATAATAATAACCTAAATAACTGAGGATCCTCTAAGTCAATCAGGTTTGAATTACATAATTGACCACAGTGAGAGTAGTGGTCATTCTTAAGCAAATGTGTCGATTCTAATTTCCTAAGGCATTTAGGTTTAGTCTCACAACCTAATATTTGGCACATTTGAAATCTATATGTTCCCACATTTGGAAGAAAACTATTTGGTGGGAAAACAAAGTCAATCTGGGGATCATAGCCTGGGCAAACCAGAGGATGGGTTTCTAACGACTGAACTTCTTCCTGGACATCATTAGGTTTGGGAAAACGAGTATGAAGGTAATCTTGTAAAATTGTAGAGGCAGAGATATCAAGTCCTAAGTGAAGGGACTTTCTGAGAGTTAAAGCACATGGAGAATGATAATCGCCCCCAAACTTAGAGTTTTCTGTGTCTCTAGAAAGACTAGTCACAACTTCCCTAATTTCTACGTCATCAGATTCCTAGAAATGGTCAATTGATTCTTCTAAGTCAGGTTCATACTCACTCATCTCTACGGGTCTATCTTCTTCTTCTAAGACTATTGTTTCTAAGTCGCTAGACTCTAAAACAGTATTTTCGAAATGAACCCGTTCCTCTAAACCACTATCGGCTTCGTAATCAAAAGGAAAAACTACATCGTCTAAAACGGTGGTATCCCTAATCAAATCCTCGTCCTTTTGAATAGGTGAATAATCATAAAAATTATTTGGATTTGAACTAGAAATAATATAATCATTATACAGCTCAATTGGATTACTAGACTCCTGATCACTATGCCTACAAATTTCGGATTCTTCATTACTACTATCCTCATCATCATAGTATGAAAATGATTGAACCTTATCTAAATAAGTAGTGTTACCAATTCTAACCTCGGCATATTGATTATGCAAATAACTATCCTCATTTTCAAGGGTACTATCGGAAACACTATATTGGAAATTAAGACTATCTTGAGCAGTTCTGTTCTGGGCCTCTAATAAAAGCTTTTGAATCGACTCACATGACTTCCTTATGGTATCGTGTATACAAGGTTCACTCATGGGTGCATTTTGTTTATTCATTTCTAACACAAACCTATTTGTATTCTCAGTTAATTGTTTGAGAGACTCTTCTAGAGGAAGAACAGGTTCAGAAGGATCATAATAGGGACTAGTTTTCAATAGTTTGATTGTACCCTCTAGAGACGAAGAACTAGTACTATAATCTTCTTGCTCGTAATACTGATGCATGTGTGGATAGTAATTGGGCTCACCATGGTATGACCCATATCCTTCCAAAGGATGGCGTTCCCAACCACTATTCCCAACATGGTCATAAAAAGGATGATGTCCATATTCAAATTCAGGTCGATACTCATTGTATTGGCTTGTATCATACCAGTTCGACATTCTTAATTGCAAGGGAATTCTACACAACCACAAACAAGGCCGACTCGACTCCACCAAAACAAACCTAAAGATTTCTAGCAAACAAAAAGCATGATGGCTCCACTTAGATTGTTTCTAGACCAGCTTCTATCTTTCGAAAGGGAATTCGTTGCAATTTGAGCAAACCCCTCTGGAATCAATCCGAGTCAAAGTAAGTTGAATTGAGGCGAGGGAAGCTCAGTGGATCTTTGATACCCAAGGCCTCACCGCTATCACAAGGCGGCGCAGTCACGCATTCAACTCACAGAAACCATCATGAACTTTGGAGTGTGCTTAAAGAGAAACCAATATTTTTCGAATGAGTTTCCTATTAAGCTCGTTACCCTATCGGTCTCGTTCTATTCCAAATTTTAAGCTTGGGTTCGCGTTAGGTTTCGTTTTCCTAAGGCGGGCAAGAAGGGAGCGGTGATGAAATCCAAACCCTTATCCTTTATTGGCCAGGCCTTGCCCTTTACTAGGAATTTAAAAACAGTCCAAATTCATCCTCAATCAATGAATCACCTTAAGGAATACAGTAACTCGCTTACAGGAGATTCACGAGTGTTTCGATGGACTTACCTCCCGTACCAGACGGGGGATGAACCGTTGAAGTCGACTCGGGCCACGACTCCTATGTCATGTACGAACCCGAGGGGCCGAGACGATATAGTAATCGTCGTCCTTCCCTGCACACAGTTTATATAATTTTTTTTTATTTTTTTTTTAATAATACCCTTCCGTAGGGTTAAAAAAATAAAGTCCAATTGTTTAAAGTCCAATGTCCAAAATAAATAAATAAAAGAAATTAAAATTACAGTTTTCCTCACACACTCTAAAAAAATTAAAAATTAAAAATTAAATCCTAAAATTGTCCTTTTTTCTTCTCTTTTCGCTTTTCGCTTTAAGCTTTTTCCTCTCCAAGTCCTTAGTGCTCCACTTCGAACCTGTAAATCAAAGAAAAAAAAGACAAAGTAAAAAGGAACAAATAATAAAAAAAAAACCTAAATAAATAAATAAAAATAAATCTATATACAAGTCCCCGGCAGCGGCGCCATTTTGATATAGTTTTGAAAGTGGTAGTAAAAGTTCGTTGCTCGGACTTGTAAGGATTTAAAAATAAAAATATATACAAAAAATATTAACACTGGTGCGAGAAACTGGGGCTTAGGATTCGGCCAAATTCATTTCTTAAATGGTTCAGAAATTAATTCTAGGCAATTATAATTCAAAACAAAATGCATATTAACTCTATTCTTTGTCAAAGTAGATTTTATAAAATATTACTTGTATTTCTTAAGCATGGCATATCAAAAATCCCTAGGACTAAGCATAAAGCATCAAATGAAATCACAAATAATTAATTAAAATCTTAATTCAATTAAAATTGGTGCAAAAAGTAAATAAAGAATTAAATAAAATACCACATGGATGAATTAAGGCTTCCTCCGTCGCCCCAGTGTTGGGGTTTAGCTCCTCATATTAATCATAATCTCAAAATACATGTATAAAGCTCAAAAGTTGATTAAAGGGAGTAAAACAATTGAGCAGAAAAATTGCAACAGAAATAACTGTTGCAAAGGCGATGTTCAACAGTTACAAGAAGAACGATACAAATGTTATGTTGTTGCAAGACCCAAACTACGACCCACTACCCTGCGTCGTAAACACTGTTGGAGAACGACTGTCTATGCAAGTCCGTCAGGATGGTTAGGTCCATCCGTGATGGACCTAACCATTGGAATGCTAGAGATAACAACCTATTGAGACATTAGAGAAAAAGACATTGAGATCCTTGAAATTCAGGAGAGAACTTGTTCCTTTTAGAGGGTAACCGTGATGGACCTAACCATCCATGATAAATAAGGGATTCGTTTCTCGGACTTGTAAAGATTTAAAAATAAAAATATATACACAATATTTGTCACAATGGGCGAGAGGTACTGGGACTAGGATTCTGCCAATTTCATTTCTTAAGGTTCAAATAATAATTCTTTTATCAATAATAGCTCGAAAAATATATTAAATATATCGACTCTAATTTATTGCCAAGATTGATTCTCAAAATATTAGGTGTAAATGTTAAGCATGGGACATCAAATCATCTAAGCTAAGCATGACCCATCAAATCAAAACACAACTAATTAATTTAAATCATAATTTCAATTAAAATTAATGCAAAAGTCATGAAAAGAATTAAATATAATTACCCAAGTATGAAATAAGGCTTCCTCCATTGCCCCAGTGTTGGGATTTAGCTTCTCATATTAATCATAATCTCAAAATACATGTATGTTGCTCAAAAGTTGATTAAAATGATAAAAATGAGTAAAACAGTGAATGTACGACCCACAGAAGGCGTCACAAAAGAACGATAAGAAACAGGTGCTGCTGATATTTAGACTGTGCTGCGACCCACGGATGTGCGTCTTAGACTCTGGTGATAAACGACTGTCCACGCTAGTCCGTTCTTCGTGTTCTTGGTGTTCTTCATCAGCAGCAGCAGCAGCAACGGAGTTTCATCAACTCTTGATTTCTGCTTCTCTGGACCTCCTCTAGACCTCAAACTCTCGACAGCCCCTCTACTCGACCCAAAGAACCTTTATATACTCACATGCATCATCAAATCCCTCGCAATAACTCGTGAAAATCCTTCTTTACTCGGAATATTTTTTTTCTTATTTCGGAGAATAATTTCCAAAAATAACTTCTCCACGCTCCAAATCTCTTCCAACACGCTCCAAATCATGTTGTAATCACCCAGAGTGTTGCTGGAGCCATCAAACTCGATCGAAACACGTCCATAACTCTCCAAAACTCGTGTTTTTCTCCTCTCTGTACGTGTGTCTCTTTTTTGAGTTCGTGGCTTCCCTAGACAATTCTAGCCAAATTCGATCGGACCCGACACCCAAAATATCTTCCTTAGGCTTAATCACATCTTCCTGCCAAGTTTCAGCCATTGAATCGACCCATAACCCCTTCATTTTGACGATCGAAATTCTGCCAGAACTGTTTAGAAATTTCCCGCCTTTTTCCAAAATTTGAATTATGAGAAGAAAAGTGTCCTCCCCCTAATTCTGTACGGGTGTCCCTTTAGCAATTGGGGTGGAAATAGTAATTTTGGGGTGGAAATAGTAATTTTTCTGGGTTCCTCCGGTACATTTCTGGGACGCTTCCGGTGCATTTCTGAGGTGCCTCCGGTACATTATCCTGGGGTGTAAAACACTACTTTTCGAGCTCATTTCGTCGCAAAGGCTTATTTCTCTAAAAACATCTACAAAAACACAAAATAACACAATAAGTACTTAATCGAGTCTAACAATACAGAATATTGAGAATAAAATAGACACATAAATGCGTCTATCACAGCTGCTGCATACCAGATAATCCCAGTTAATGCAGTCCAGTTGATCGCAACTGATGCAGTCCAGATGCGCAGTTCGAGATTTGCTGAAGTTATTACCTTCTGAAACCACAAAAACTACACCTCTACAAAGTCTAATGAAACTGTTGTAGGATGTTCGATCCGCAGCATGTTAAAATCCAAAGTTCGAAGAATTTTCTTCATAGAAAATGCTAGAAAATGCAGCGTCCACATATTCGTGTTGAAGCATGTCAAAATCACTACTGTCATGTTTGCAGGATTATCTAGTTGCCTACATCTCTAAGCGCTTGCAAACCCTAGAGAAGATCTCCAGAAAATCATCAAAAAAGTTTCCTGAAAAGGTCCACAAAGGCATATTGAATAACCGTTACAGAAAACTGTTGCAGAAAAATTCGTGAGAAACAGTAACAGTCATAGAAAATTGTTGCTGAAAGTTCAAGTAGAAATTCGTTGTAAGAAGCTTTGAAAGAAAAGAAAACAGTTCCGAAAATCTGTCACCAAAAGATCCGAAAGAAAAGACCACAGTTCTAGAAAAGTGTTGCGGAAAGTTTCAAAAAAAAAAAAAAGGAAAAGGTCGGCCGCCAACCCCGGCGACAAAAGACGTTCACCCTTGTTAGGCCAAGCTATGGAGCCAAGCCGAAGTCGAGCCGTCGATTTGAACCGAGTCGAGCCAAGTTGAGTCGTTCGAAGCCGATGTGTTGCTCACCCACGTTAGAGGTTGATTTCATCCACTTCATACTTCTCTCACCCAGGTCAAGGTATTCTTCACCCTATTTAGGTTCGACACAGCAGACCAAACCGACCCTTTATCTGGTTCAACCTAACCGATATGGTCCAGCCAATACAGTCAGCTAGTCACCGACCAAGCCACGTCAGCATAAACCACGTGCCACGTCAGCACCCATTTGGCAACGCCATCGCAGCGATCACGTCTTGTACGTCAGCAAGGCACATCAGCAGGGACTGTACACGTCATTACTAGGCCAGCAATAAAAACCACCTTGCGTGCCTCGTCGGCAATAAAAACCACATCAGCATGACGTCAGCAATACTGCTCACCCACATTAGTGGTTTATTTCACATGTGTCTGTTTTCTTTCACCCACGTCTAAGATTGTTCACCCTCGTCAGGTTACACTTTACCGGTTCCGACAATGGCCGGTGGAAAAGGCCGGCAGCCAACACCAGCGGCCAAGTACGGCGGACTTCTACGACGACCAAGGACCGACGGCCAATGCCGGCAGCCAGAACCCGCGACTTCCTTTTCCGTCCGGCTATAGTTGGTCTTGATCCTGTGTTTCGCGACATAACCTACTTCAATAGTCCCTGGATATTTTCGCCCTACTGCTTTGTACTTATGGATATTTACACCCTAGGCGAGTCAACTCTGCCCAGTCAACTCACCAGTTGGGACAACTCAACCTGGTTGGATGTTTCAGCCCCGTTTTCTTGGACGAGATGATATTTCTACCCCACTTCATGGGCATATCCAACTACATCAATTCTTGGGCTTGGTCAACGATCTTGTTTCTTTGATATATCCTTCATATGACGTCCGAATTGGATGATTTTTGGCACGTTGCGATCGTATTTCAATTTCCAACATCATGGAGGGAGAAATATTATTCTTGAATTTGGTATGGTGACATCGAAAAAGGACGCATTTAATCACCAAATGCATCTACTATGAAAGCCTCAAAGTTTGTCAACGTTGATGTGTAGTTTTGTATCCTCGACATGCATGTGTGCAAATTTATCAAGTGCTTATTCAATTCTTAGACCTCAACCTTCTCATGTTCTATGTTGCTCATAACTGCTACAGTCCAGTTGATCTAACTGTTGTAGTTCAGTTTCTCAGCAACAGCTGCAGTCCAGTTGATCGAACTGCTGCACTCCTTTTTCGCATAACTGCCACAGTCCAGTTGATCGCAACTGCTGCAGCTCAGTTTACTCATAATTGTTACATTCCAGATGATTGCAGCTATTGTAGTCTAACTCTACGGCAACCATCTGCAATCCAGTTTTGATTCAACTGGTGCACTCAACTACTACATAAAAGTCCAGTTGCTATGACAATCCATGATGGGAACTATAAGACGTCATCACCAAACCGAGACACTAAGCCAACTGCATCAGACATAGCTGCTACTACAGATCAAATGAGTTCGAGCAATCTTCTTCAGCGTTACGTCGTCATGAAGCTACCCCAATTCACCAGAATAGTATCAGCATGATGCCACCTCTCACTCATATCATGACGTAATATCTCACGTTTTCATAGCAGATCAGTTTACTGTTCAGTCCAGTTTTTATCTACAATAATGGTTCGTGCTCACTTGTTATCATTCGATCTTCCAATCACAATAACTTCACCTGGGGGCGTCTTGACTATGATTTATATTATCAACGGAGGCAAACTGCATTACGCTTCAACAATAGTAATTCGCTCAGGGGGGCGTCTTGATTATGATTTCCGCAAACAGCAAGGGAAGGTTGCCATTAACTTCAACAACAATATCCAAACTTGGGGGTGAATACTGTTATTTACCAAGAGAAACAGAACTGCTTAACCCCTCACCAAGTTGGAGGTTAAGAGGGGGCGATGTTTGTACCATGAGTAAAAATGCCACATAATTGGTCAAATTGCTACTTGAATCACCTTTTGTCCTTCATCCAAACTTGCTACCATCCTACCGACTGAAGTAGTTACCAGCTAATCTAGTGATCCATGAAGTCAACACCCGGTCAATGGCCAAAGTCAACCTTCGGTCAGTGGTCAAAGTCAGCCGTCGTTCAACTATCGAAGCCAAATTTCCAGTCGTGCTCTCAGCCAGTCCTCGGTCATGTTCCCAGGACATGTCCCCGGCGATGCTCCCCGACCATGCTCCCCGGAAAGGCTCTCCGGCCATACTCCCTGAGTCCCCCGGTGATACTCTCCGTCCATGTCCCCCTTCCAAGTACGTCGTTCATGTTTCCCACCCTTGTGCACAGGCAAAGTCCTCCATCCATATTGCCAGCAGTGTTGCCACCCAGTTTCCATCCAGATCGCCAGAAGTGCTGCCAACTAGTTTTCAGCCTTGTTGCTAGTCGTGTTGTCAGCTAGTCTCCATCCATGTCACCAACCATCCAGTCTCCAACCATGTCTCCAGTCAATCCAGTCTGCCAGCGGGTCATACCATTCAAAGCTTGACAGTCCCAGTCAAACAGCAGAAAGGAGGCATGCAGAATTAATACAGGGAGGCATGCAGGGAAGATTAATTCCATGAGCCATGAAGGGAAGACTAATGCCAGGAGGCATGCAGGGCAGATTAATTCCACGAGGCATGCAAGGCAGATTAATACAATTTATGCCAGGAGGCATGCAGGGAAAGTTATGACCATTTATGCTTACCTCGTGATTAGGGTAAGAGATAATTCGCCACTGTATAAATAAGGGGAATTATAACCCTAAATGGGGGGCTAGGCTAGCTAAGACAGAAAAATCATTTGTAATTCTGACATCAATAAAACATCACTCCCCAAGGAGATTCATCCGTGGACGTATGCAAAATTTGTCGAACCACGTTAAATTCGTGTGTCTGTCATTCTTGATTATTTCCTGTTATTAACCCTGTTTTCATCAACAACGCCAGTTTAATCGTGTTTTGTTCCTGGAAATATTTATGGGTACAAACACATATGATGGAGTCTGATTGGACAGGTGAAATGGTGTAATCTCGCAAAGGTGGATATTTTTAGAGTATGTGGCGTGATAAACCACATATGTATATAGTTAGGGATAGTCTCACATGGAAGAAAGAGGAGTACATGTGAAGCTTAATAAGCTTGGGCATCTCCTTACGTAGCACTGATGCGTTTTAGATTAAAACCGAACACCTCTTATCCGAAGGTGGTCAAATAGCGACAATATCGGTGCTATGTGGTCAGGAACATAGTAGGTTCCTATGATCCATAAAGATCCTAACATCGTTTACTAAAATAAGGAAGATGCAGAAAGGTAATACCATTTCAAAGGATTAATAAGATATCTTTGTAAACTAAAAAACATATCAAATATTGTTCTTCTTTTTGGGAAAAAATATGTAAAAATTAATTCCGATATAATTTCATGGCTGGCTTGAGACATCATTAACCGAAATAAGGAAGATGGAAAAAGGTAATACTATTTCAAATGATCGATAAGATATCTTTGTAAACTAAAAAACATATCAAATAATGTTTTGTTGGGGAAAAAATATGTAAAAATTAATTCCGATATAATTTTATGGCTGGCTTGAGACATCGTTCACAGAAATAAGGAAGATGCAGAAAGGTAATACCATTTCAAAGAATCGATAAGTTATCTTTGAAAACTAAAAAACATATAAAATAATATTTTTTTGGGAGGAAAAAATATATAAAAATTAATACCGATATAATTTCATGGCTAGCTTAAGGATACAACTCGAGAAACAAGAGGCATAGTATGGGAGAATGTCAAGGCAGAAAATGCTAAAAAGTATTTTTGGAGTGAAGAATAAAAATATCTATCGTGTTTTTATTTACTTTTGTAATGATAAGAAGGGTAAACTTGATGTTAATAAATATTATAAAAAATATTCATATGTCGGAAAATGCATAACTAAATAAAAATTATGCCCGTGCCTAAGCCCTATTTTTTGTTTATATAGTATGGAATAATAATGGTATTATCCGGGATCACTCCAACCATTTGATATGATTTTATTCTTTTTTGATAAGAGATGCTCCAAGAAAGAAGTACTTTTCTCGTAATCTTGTATACTCAGATGAATCCGGATGCCCTAAATCTCTTAGATTAAGAATAGATTCAAAGCGATACCGTGTTGAATGATTGATGTTTTTGAATCGAGAATAGCAAGCCACGATCCAGTCATAAAGATTTGAATAAATCGATCGTAAAGCAAAGAAACAATCGCCCAAATGGCGAAGAAAAATCGCACCAAATGGCGAAAAAATATGCCAAAAGACATCAAAACAATAGAAAACATGTTTTATTTAATCAACTATTGACTAAAACCTAAAAAAGAAAAGAAATCTTGCTCACATCTGGTCCAAAAGGACCATCTGAGGAAGAGGTTGATGGAGGCTAGGGTTTTTTCTACTTCTTTGGAGAGAGAAAATGCAGGACCTTAGACAACATGGATTTCACCCCCTCACACACCAAAAAGATTAAAGACCATCCACTAGGATTTGGCTACTCTGATGATGAAGGACAGGAGAATCACAGATATAATGACTACATCCAGAATACTAGCAACCTTGAGGGCACCAATCCTTTCAGGGGAGATGCAACTCTACTTGATATACTTTATGCCCCAAATTCTCTCTTAATTGGCATGATTTACACATATTTATCAATCACAACATCTGTTATAGTCTTGTCACTTTAGATTTTATATGCATGGGATATATCCTAGAATCTCCTATTTCTGGTAAATTTTTACAGTCATGACATGGAACTGTCAAGGAAATGGCAAAGCTAACACTAGTAGATACCTTAATGACATGTTCAACAAAATAAATCCTGACAGTTTTTTCCTAGATGAAATTAATTAAACAGAAATCCCAGAACTTTATGTTAGAGCATAGCTCGGTTGAACCCACCAAGCGTTGGCATGTCATGTTTGGTTGTCATATTTTAGTGAATCAAAACTCATGTTAAGAGTCGCTTGATTATGTACTAGAGTGAATTTCGTATAGGTTAGCTTGAAAGTATTAGGATATGAGACACTACAAGTATTGGGAAGACTTGAAGATGTGAAGAAGCAAGGAACTACAACGACAACAATCATCCTTCTACTTGAGGTTAGTGATATTTGACTTGAACTGTTTCATTCCCTAACGTATCTTTCAAGTCGTGCATATTGAAAACAAAACTGCGAAGCATATTTGAACTCTAGATAGACATAGTATTAAGGAATACAATACGAGGTTTATTGATTAACCATTAAACTTTGTAGATAAGACATCGTCATAATCATTTGAATTCTATTGTGATTATGTATGGGTATGAGGTGAGTATTTCATCCTTGGGAACAATGTTTTACATGTGTCCCAAGGAAGTAAGTTCATAAACTTGTTTGTGAACCGAAAAGGAAATTGTCAGGCGTTATTGGTTTTGTTATTCATTGCATATCTAATGAAAAACCAATATGTGTGATTGAGTATAACCGTTCACGACTTGTTTGTGTTCTTGGTAGAACT
This sequence comes from Papaver somniferum, assembly GCF_003573695.1. NCBI lineage: Eukaryota > Viridiplantae > Streptophyta > Magnoliopsida > Ranunculales > Papaveraceae > Papaver > Papaver somniferum. The sequence goes on from NC_039359.1 coordinate 70,384,581, forward strand.
ATTCACAAAGGCCTGACTTATGTATTGGTATGACTTTTATTAGTGAAAGCGATCTTAAGTAATCACCTGAGATGGTATGATCGGGTTTGTGATTTTATGTCTGACCAAATATGGGAAAGGGGAACCGATCCTAGTAAGAGGTGCAGTACATCACAAAGGGAATCGATTCTTGTATGAGGTGCAGCAAGGTTTATAGCAGAAAGGGGAACCGATCCTATGAACACGTGCAACACGTTTTTAGGCAAAGGGGAACCGATCCTATGGACATGTGCAGCACATATAAGTTAGATACCATATATATGTGGGGAACCGATCCTAGTACCTAGTCAACCGAATTTTGGAAAGCTAGTGTGACTATGCACAGTACTCACATGGAAGGTATAACCGAAACTTGTTTTGGTAGAACCGTGAAACCCATGATTGTGATTGAATGTTATTTGATCAGTCGCATAGTTCTTGAAAGTCAGATGAACCAATTCTAAACTTTTTTGGAAGTGTGGAAAATCGGTTTCAAGGTTGTAAGTGTGAAAGAGAACTTACAAAGTAAGGATGTCGACATACTTTGAACACGTGCTGTGAATGTTTATTTCTTTAATTTTTCAAAGTTATTCCTTAATAGCTAAGGGAAGAGAATCCCAGGATCGAAACATAAATAAGTTAAAAATATTTTAATTAAGGTTATTACTTTCATTTTGTAAGGAAATAAGAATTAGTAATGTGCATTTAATAATTAGAGATTTTCCGAGAGATTTCGATCATTATTTTTGGACAGAGCATTTCCAGGAATTATGAAAACCGAATCTGTGCTTTAATGAATATCTTGAGAATATTTTCGGTTTTGGAAATTCCTTGGTGTCCAAACTTCCTTGTCTATAAATACCTGAAATTTTCCTTTCTTACAAACTAATCCTTCGTAACAACAAGCTTCCTCTTTGTTGTGTTGTTACTGGTGTAACCGCCTATTCGGAGAGGAGAGTAACCTAATTAGGAGAAATCTCTTACGTCCGCTCAGTTTAAAGTCTTCTTTGGGATTGAGAAGCTCTAGCATGTACCGTTGGTGGGAAACTAGATAATTGCGGTTTATCTTTTGTTTTCATTGATTTGATTGACTAACGGTGGTTGAACTTTGATTGCACCTAGTTTGTTTATGCTCGAGAATCTTCTCTTTTGATATAAGATTCACTCAAACTAGTTCAGAGTTTTGACAGGGATCTTTAGACTGTTGTTAGTTCTAAAGACGATCTTGTGATAATCCATTGTTAACAGACTCCGTTTTGTGCGCGATTGATCACAAGAGATTCAAGTGATTGTGTGCAGGTTATTATTGAAAATCTAAGAAGATTTGAAGATTTGAAGATATTGAATATTTCTGATTTGTGGGTTCATAATTGTTGGTTTGCAAAATACTTGTTTCGGTGAAAGAGGATTCAATTAATAATCGGTTTATCCTTATGATAGATTGGATTGATTAATTGAGTATATCGTCATCAACACAATTCCTTGGATTAATAGTGTAGCGCCCCCTGATCTAGCAGCTGACTAATCCAAGAGATTAACTAAATATAGAGGCACTAAAAATCTAAATCATTTACTTAAACATTTAATTAAGAAATCTGCTACAAAACTTCACCAAAAACTAGCCCCGCTCAGAACTATATATACAATAACTCCTCTCAAATGATACATATAGAATAATTATTTGGTTTGCAAAAATAATAAACAACATAATATACATAGAAGAAGTTAACTAATTAACGGAGTGAACTCCTCGAGATTTCCTTGCGCAACTCTGATCTGTCTCTGAAACTGAAAGTGGGAAAGGGTGAGCACATCATCCCTAAAAGGGGTGCCCAGCAGGAATAACATTTAACTTTAAAGAATTCATGAGCAACATTTGGAAAACAATTCATGTTTTCCCAAACATCAAAGTGACTAAGTTACTGTAACAAACAAAAACGTATATGACAAAATCCTTCTTCAAACAATGTATACTATGGTTGTGCAATTCCGAACTCACAAATCCACACCTAATCGTAAGTATTGATAACGACAATTCGAACTCGCAAACTGCCGACCATTATATCATAAAAGCTCTAGGTATAAATGTGAAGGAGCGTATCCTATATACCACATGTGGAATTTCTTATTTCCCAAAAAAATTCATATTGACCACAACACAGTACAGGTCCTTTCCAAATTGTAGAAAGATTCAAAAAATCAACAGAACAATCATAATAAAAACTAAACAATGCATGAAATACACAAACTGACAATGCATGAGTTTGTTAAACATCAACTTTTGTAAAAGAAACAAACAATGGTTTCAAAAGAGTTAAAGTATTCCCACCTATTTTAATGACAAGCCACGTCTACCTCGAGATCCACGATCCACTGGTTCATCCTTTGAATCGATCGTTGTTAATAGACTAACTGATATTCATACAAGCACTCTAAGAGCTTAGCCAAAAGGCTCACACAAGAATCATACAATTCTATCTAATGGTTTTAAGCCCATTATGACTTTACACCTTTTCATTCTCTATCTTTAGTATAGCTAAGGTTTACTAATTGAGTTGGGTTGTTTCTATAGTCCATTAGCTAATTATAATGAGTATCAACAACTTTGTAGATGAAGCTAAAGGCTAATTCGGACCCACAAGAGGTCCAAAAAGTCTAATTAAGAAACTTGGCCCTAAGCCAAGTCCACTACTCTGGCCCATTAATCTAAGGCCTGGTCCAAATGAGTCTATTAACGGTAACTGACGGTCAATGGGTCAACCAACAGTCAATGTCAGGTCAAAGTCAAGGGTCAAGGGTCAAGTGGCCAATGATTTGGTCACACGAGTCAATTCAGGTCAACACAGTGAGTCAACACGATTCGACTCAGTCAGATACTGAGTCGGACGAGTCAACTAGACTGACTAGGATGACTAGGGCTGTCAATGGAAGAATATCCGTCGGATATCTGGATATCCGATATCCGACAGGTTAAGAACTATCGGATATTCGATATCCGAGAATATCCTATAGGATATCAAAATCAGATATCGATATCCGATAGGTTAAGCTATCGGATAACGGATATTTATCCGATAATATCCGTTAGTAACAAAAAAATCTGTAAAGGTGAAATTATTCTCATACTGTCATACATAAAACTTGGAAATAGTACTCATAAGATGGCATCTGAATTGTCTTCATCTGAATGTAAGTCTCTTACTCACACACATACATGAAAAGAAGCACAAGCAAATGCTAAAGAAAGTAAAAACTTAACAGATATTCAAACAGGGTCTCTCTTGTCTTCATTCGTCTTCGGTTTCCAAAATTTCCATATCTGCATTATAACAATTAACAAGTCAACATTCAGATAGAATAAGATACACAACAATTGTCTAAGTAGTAATAATAGGAACTATGCACTGAGTTTAAGAAGAAAAAAATGTTTACCTTCATCACAAATGAAATCTGGCAACCAATCGCTTAAGCATAACAATGCTTCAACAACCTCTGGATCTAATGAAGCTCTGTGTGTTGTAAGCACTCTACCACCTGCACTGAACATTGATTCGGATGCCACACTGGTGACTGGGATAGCCAAGACATCTCTTGCCATCTTTGCAAGAGTTGGGTACTTAGGTGCATTTAGCTTCCACCAACTCAAGATTTCAAATAAATACTCATCTTTTGGTGAGCCTTTGCTAAGCATTGGTTCTTCTAAATACTTGTCCAACTCAGATTTCTGCACCTCAAAGTCAATGTTCTCCATCATAAACTCAACATATTCAGGATCACATAATTCATCTGGATTGTCTGAATCCATCACACTTGAGCTAGAGACAGAGCTGCGGCCACCAAAATAGTGTTCATCTGCATTTGAGTTTTGTGAATCATACGCATTGAAAAGAGATGTCAATTGTTCTTTGAATTTGTTATACTCAACTGCATTCTTTTTACTGTTGTATCTTACTTTACAGTCCCTTTCAAATTCATCCCACACTGGTGACCTTGTTGATCTAAGCTTTTTCTTCAGAGCAGTTATCAGTGGATCCTCACCAGCTTCTCTATCTTCATCACCTGAGCCACCTGTATGAGAGCTTGGCATGTTGATGTTATCATCAGTTGGGTTTTCTTCTGGTTCTGTTGAGCCAATTGCTGAATCTTGAACACTTTGTGATTGTGAACCATCCCTAGAAATGATAGCATTTGATGTAGTTTGAGGCAAAGGGGTTGACTTTGAGGTTGCAACTGTCTTTCCCTTGGCTGGTTTTTTAAACATTTTTGCAATTTCCTGTATTGAAATGTAGATGCCCATAGGGTGAGAAGGATATTGTATCATAAGCTAGAAGGCAGTGGAAGGACACAAGAAATAAAACAGTAAGTTACAAAAGATATTTTCACTATAGCTAACTAGAAGTAAAAGCTACTAAGCTAGATTTCTGTATCCAGTTTCACTAATTTAATTTGAGCAGGAATCATACAAAGAGGGAAACTAAGACACATGAAACTCTCAAGAATCAATGCTACAGAGCACTAATAATACCAGCTTAAAGAAAAGACACTGAAAGCTTAGTCTTTGTTCCCCAGTCCCTAGTTCATCCAATACTATCATGTGTATGATACAACATTACCAAATCATTTTCAAGAACAGTGCTCACATAATCACATTCCCTAATTATTCTAAAAATCTCTATGATGCATTGCTGAACCCCTAATTCACTTTTCTCAAATCAAAAAAAAAAAGGGAAAATCATACAATAATCGATCTAAACTACTAAAAACCCTATATCCATCCAACATCTAAAATTCAAAAACCAAAAATTAGAAGAAAACTCACATCAAAAGATATTCATCAGTTTCCCTATTTCCATAAAACTTTCATAAACTTTCATAATCTCAGATTGTTAGGCCTCATATTCTTATTTAAGAATAAACCCATCTCAAATCTTTCTCTAATTTCATCATACCCTAAATTTTTTTGCAAGACAGAAACCACAAATCCCTAATTTCATGAAAATCGAACACAAAAATCGAATATGGAAATAGAAGTACCTGATTGAGCGGGTGAGTGATTGTCTGATTGATAAGCAAAGCAACTGAGTGAGTGATTGATCGGGAGAGACAGAGAGTGATCGATTGAGAACTGAGAAGAGAAGAGAAGGAAAAAAAGAAAACGAAAAAAATGACTCGGTTCTCGACTGAATCCACTCAATCCAGGCAGTGATAATCGATTAATAGATGAAATTACAATTATACCCCTAATTCTATCGGATATCGGATGTTAACCAAACGGATATAGCCTAATCCGATATAGATAGGTTAAGGAAGAAATATCCGATAATTTTTTTTATCCGATATCCGATAAAACGGATAAAATCCTATAGGATCTCGAATAATCGGAAACGGATTCCGGATATCGGACATATATTGACAGGCCTAAGGATGACTAATTGCCTAATCCTATTGTAGTTACAAGAATACAACCAATCTCTATTCATAAGATCAAAGCATAACTATTTATAAAAACAGAATTCCAGAATTCAATACACAACTGTAATTTAAGCTTTACCTGCCAAAAGCAGTAACAAGCAACACTCAGATCATCTCCACTCAAACACATTGAACTTCACCTTTAACTGCGAATTCAATTCTCAACAGACGCAACCAATTCATTTACACAAACATTAGTACTACCACCAATTTATAGTTCACAAGCCTCATATAATTCTTTCATCTATACACTACAATTTGTTTCAACGACACTTGTAGCTTCAGATCATTACTTGCATTACCAGAAATCAAGTATCACTTATTGCTTGCCATATCACTCACATCACCCAACCATTCTCTGCAATCACTCATTATAAGAACACCAAACACCTTTAACCTGTAAACTCCATCAGATTCATTAACATATTGAACCCAAAGCTCAAGCCATACAACTTCATTCAACTTGAAATTAATTTGTTCAAACCCCAACAACAGTTCTTGAATTTCCATTCACAATTACCAATTTCATCAATATCAGTTCATACATACACATTATTCAATCCAATCCAAGCTCATGCTAAATCATGTAACTTATTCAAGACTACAACATTTCAATTCTGCACATTCTCATCTCAACAGTTACCAGAATTTGCACCAACACCAAACTCAGCATCATCATTTCAATTCTTAATTTCATAAGCAACCTCATTAACTCAAATTGGAATGAATAACTAAACTATATTTATTGAGATCAAACAATTACCTCAATTTGGTTTCACCAAACAATTGAATCAATTCTTCTTTGCCTTGATTTCACCCAACAAATCTTCTTTACTAATCCAGTTCAACTTCAAACAGAACACAGGAACCCTAATTCCCAAATCTTCAAAGAACCCTAATTCCTGATTATACAACAAAACCACTTCACCTCATCAATTAAACAATAACCCCTTCGTCCTTTATCCTTCAACAACACTCTATCACCACCAATTCGAACCTTAATTCAATTTCCAAATACCCTAATCTTCATCGATCTTCCCAAAATTCCGAAATCAACAGCTAACTATTCTCACTTGTTTTAAAAAAACAAAACCCATCATTAATTAATCGAATTCATGCTCAAAGTCACTTAATTCTTCAATCAATTCCTTACTCAGAACCCTAATCTTCTTATCATAATTTACAACATCATCTTCTTCTTCTCGGGTTCAGACAACTACGATATTATCACCACAAACAAGTCCTGATATCATACTAATTATCTCGACCTCACGGCTTCAGAGACTCAGAAGAATTCCTCAAAAGTGAAGAACAAGGGAAGAAGAAGAAAGAGAAAGAAGACGAAGAGGGTAGAAGAACAAAGAAGTAAAGAAAGAAAATAGAGTTTATCTTCTCGATCGGTTTTGATAAGGCCAAGGATGAATGATAAAGTCACTCATCTAAATAATATGGAGAGACCAGGTCGGTTTACTAAGATAAATGATAATCCTACCCTTCATATTAATATGATGATATCTTCTTCGTCTGGTGTCCGAATGACACACTCGAGCAGTCCATCTCGCATAACTTTTCGAGTTCCATATGACGATACTAGTTTCGTTTCTAGATCGTTGTTAGATTAATTCTTATTAATTAACGTTCGTGTTAAACTAGTCGAGTTATTATCAGCTAATTCGTCTCTTGACTGGTCTAATAGCGTTGACGACCTTGAGGGTATTTACATTCTCCCCACTTTATACATTTTCGTCCTCGAAAATCAAACCATCCTTCTGGTCTTCAGAAACTCCTCACCTTATAGAATAATCCCATCTCTTATCTAAGCGCAAATAACATGAAGCAAAACACAAACCTATATGGCTTTCTACAACTAAAGTTTGTGGCTCTAGGTTCAACTATGCTGATTTAAATTCTATCAAATAGGGAAGTCTAAGTTTCTTACGCTAATTTCTATTTTATCAAATATCTGACTCTAACTTCAAGGAAGGATCCTACGATTCTTCCTAAGTGAACTTACATCTATTGGTTTTCCTAATTAAATTTACAGCATACTTCTACGATCGGTCATCTCTGAATGCAGTTGCCCTGTCAAGGTTGGCCACGCCTAGCAATACTTTCCTACGAATAGAGAAAACACAACCTTCACTATTCCCCGGTGCTGGATTAACTAAATACAATCTTATTACGATTAACTAAGTATTAATTTATTCTCATTAATTGGTCTGTAAACTTTTTTCGTAACTGTTGTAAGTCTGATAAATTTATTTCGTAAAACATATAAATAGTTTACATCCTTTTAAGAAATCTAATCATCAAAATTTATTTTACTTTATTTTTATTTTTATTATTATTTATTTATTTTATCAATAAAAGTAATCCAACTTTGATTCACATCAATTTATAATATATGATATTTTTACTTTATTGTAATGCCGTATATAAATTTCCCAAATATAATTTACAATAAATTTGCTACTAAATTACTCAAATACAATTATCAACTGCGTTATTATTCTCATTATTCTTAAATCGCTAGTCTAGTTGGTACACTAAGTCTTAATCTTCTAAATATAATTCTACATTCATGTAAAGGTTGATATAACAGATTTTATTCATTCATATTGAATCCATATACTATATCTGTTAAATTTTGGCGTTGGTAATTTAATATGATCTACATTCGAGTCTGCATAAAATTATAATATATCTTAATGGTCTTTAGATTTTGCTATTAGTGTAAAGTATCCTATTAATTTATGAATTTATTTTCTTTGAATTATAATCTTGCACTAAACATCCGAATACTATTATTATTACTTCAAATATATATTTGTTTCATTTTAAGGATTTACAGGATCGAATAAAGATAATTCGCTACAAGATTACTAATTTAAGTCTTTCTATTTATGCATTATATCCGCACCTTCTTAAGTCTAATGCCTAATAAGTATTATATTAACTATCTAGTTTAACCGCAAAGCATATAATTTGTAATTAGTTTACTTTACATAACTTAACAATAGACATCCGTACCTATTTAATCACAATTTATTATTTTTATCGTTATATATCCTTATTGAAATTTTAGTTAAATTAAGTTTAATATGTTACTAATTGATAAATGTTATTCATTATTTTATTACAATTATTATTACTATTATTTTCATTTATAGTTACTATTATAATATGTTTATAATTAACACTAATGGTCAAACTACTCTTACAAATACTATTAAGTCCTAACAAAAATTACTAACATTTATGTGATTATAAATTGTTGACCCTACGTATAAATAAAGATACTCAATAAATTTTTATTTGATTTTCAAGATCTATCAATAATATTAATCTCGCTATTTTTTAATAGTATTAAATTGTCTATGTGTTCAGACTTTTTGGGTCAATTATTCTCAAATCCTTATGAGCTAAAGTTATTAATGTATCCTACAATTTTTACCATATATATATAACAAAGCAAATAAACTAGTTTTTAGTGATTAATATTTATCTCACAACCCAACCCAGTTCTAAACTAATCTATTTCACTAACTGGCACTGGCTATTTCTAATGTTTCCCATATAAGATCTAATAGTGAGCTCTGATACCAATACTGTAGCGTCCCCTAAGCTAGCAGCTGACTAATCCAAGAGATTAACTAAATATAGAGGCACTAAAAATCTAACTCATTTACTTAAACATTTAATTAAGAAATCTTCTACAAAACTTAACCCAAAACTAATCCCGCTCAGAATTATATATACATAAACTCCTCTCAAATGATACATATACAATAATCATTTGGTTTACAAATAGAATATACAACATAACAAACAACACATGGGATACAAAAACAGAAAATGCATGAGTTTGTTAAACATAAACTTTTGTAAAAGAAACAAACAATGGTTTCAAAAGAGTTAAAGTATTCCCACCTCTTTTGATGACAAGCCACGTCTACCTCGAGATCCATGATCCACTGGTTCATCCTTTGAATCGATCGTTTTTAATAGACTAACTGCTAATCATACAAGCACTCTAAGAGTTTAGCCAAAAGGCTCACACAAGAATCATGCAATTCTATCTAATGGTTTAATCCCATTATGACTTTACACCTTTTCATTCTCTATCTTTAGTATAGCCAAGGTTTACTAATTGAATTGGGTTGTTTCTATAGTCCATTAGCTAAGTATAATGAGTATCTACAACTTTGTACAAGAAGTTAAAGGCTAATTCGGACCCACAAGAGGTCCGAAAAGTCTAATTAAGAAAACTAGCCCTAAGCCCATCCACTACTCTGGCATATTAATCTAAGGCCTGGTCCAAATGGGTCTATTAACGGTAACTGACGGTCAATGGGTCAACTAACATTCAATGTCAGGTCAAAGACCAGGGTCAACGGTCAAGTCGCCAACGATTTGGTCACACGAGTCAACTCAGGTTTAACACAGTGAGTCAACACGATTCAACTCAGTCAGATACTGAGTCGGACGAGTCAGCTAGACTGACTAGGATGACTAATAGCCTAATCCTATTGTAGTTACAAGAATACAACCATTCTCTATTCATAAGATCAAATCATAACTATTTATAAAAACAGAATTCCAGAATTCAATACACAACTGTAATTTAAGTTTTACCTGCCAAAAGCAGTAACAAGCAACACTCAGATCATCTCCACTCAAACACATTGAACTTCGCCTTTAACTGTGCATTCAATTCTCAACAGACGCAACCAATTCATTTTCTCAAACTCATCAGAGATACTTCAAACTATACCCTTCTGCAATCCTTCTTCATATCAGTAAACTCCCATTACTACTTTCACACCATATAACTTACACAAACATTAGTACTACCACCAATTTATAGTTCACAAGCCTCACATAATTCTTTCATCTATACACTACAATTTGTTTCAACGACACTTGTAGCTTCAGATCATTACTTCCATTACCAAAAATCAAGCATCACTTCTTCCTTGCCATATCACCCACATCACCCAACCATTCTCTGCAATCACTCATTATAACAGCACTAGACACCTTTAACTTCTAAACTCCATCAGATTCATTAACATATTGAACCCAAAGCTCAAGCTATACAACTTCATTCAACTTGAAATTAGTTTTTTCAAACCCCAACAACAGTTCTTGAATTTCCATTCACAATTGCCAATTTCATCAATATCAGTTCATACATACACATTGTTCAATCCAATCCAAGCTCATGCTAAAACATGTAACTTATTCAAGACTACAACATTTCAGTTCTGCACATTCTCATCTCAACAGTTACCACAATCCGCACCAGCACCAAACTCAGCATCATCATTTCAATTATTAATTTCATTAGCAACCTCATTAACTCAAAACTGGAATGAATAACTAAACTATATTTTCTGAGATCAAACAATTACCTCAATTTGGTTTCACCAAACAATTGAATCAATTCTTCTTTTCCTTGATTCCACCCAACAAATCTTCTCTACTAATCCAATTCAGCTTCAAAAAAAAACAGGAACCCTAATTCCCAAATCTGCTAAGAACCTAATTCCTGATTCTACAACAAAACCACTTCACCTCATCAATTAAACAATAACCCCTTCGTACTTTATCCTTCAACAACACTCTATCACCACCAATTCGAACCTTAATTCAATTTCCAAATATGCTAATCTTCACGATCTTCCCTAAATTCCGAAATCAACAGCTAACTATTCTCACTTGTTTTAAACAAACAAAACCCATCATTAATTAATCGAATTCATGCTCAAAGTCACTTAATTCTTCAATCAATTCCTTACTCAGAACCCTAATCTTCTTATCATAATTTACAACATCATCTTCTTCTTCTCGGGTTCAGCCAACTACGATATTATCACCACAAACAAGTCCTGATGTCATGCTAATTATCTCGACCTCACGGCTTCAGAGACTCAGAATAATTCCTCAAAAGTGAAGAACAAGGGAAGAAGAAGAAAGAGAAAGAAGACGAAGAGGGTAGAAGAACGAAGAAGTAAAGAAAGAAAATAGAGTTTATCTTCTCGATCGGTTTTGATAAGGCCAAGGATGAATGATAAAGTCACTCATCCAAATAATATGGGGAGACCAAGTCGGTTTACTAAGATAAATGATAATCCTACCCTTCGTATTAATATGATGATATCTTCTTCGTCTGGTGTCCGAATGACACACTCGAGCAGTCCATCTCGCATAACTTTTCGAGTTCCATATGACGATACTAGTTTCGTTTCTAGATCGTTGTTAGATTAATTCTTATTAATTAACGTTCGTGTTAAACTAGTCGAGTTATTATCAGCTAATTCGTCTCTTGACTGGTCTAATAGCGTTGACGAGCTTGAGGGTATTTACATTCTCCCCACTTTATACATTTTCGTCCTCGAAAATCAAACCATCCTTCTGGTCTTCAGAAACTCCTCACCTTATAGAATAATCCCATCTCTTATCTAAGCGCATATAACATGAAGCAAAACACAAACCTATATGGCTTTCTACAACTAAAGTTTGTGGCTCTAGGTTCAACTATGCTGATTTAAATTCTATCAAATAGGGAAGTCTAAGTTTCTTACGCTAATTTCTATTTTATCAAATATCTGACTCTAACTTCAAGGAAGGATCCTACGATTCTTCCTAAGTGAACTTACATCTATTGGTTTTCCTAATTAAATTTACAGCATACTTCTACGATCGGTCATCTCTGAATGCAGTTGCCCTGTCAAGGTTGGCCACGCCTAACAATGCTTTCCTACGAATAGAGAAAACACAACCTTCACTATTCCCCGGTGCTGGATTAACTAAATACAATCTTATTACGATTAACTAAGTATTAATTTATTATGATTAATTGGTCTGTAAACTTTTATCGTAACTGTTGTAAGTCTGATAAATTTATTTCGTAAAACATATAAATAGTTTACATCCTTTTAAGAAATCTAATCATCAAAATTTATTTTACTTTATTTTTATTTTTATTATTATTTATTTATTTTATCAATAAAAGTAATCCAACTTTGATTCACATCAATTTATAATATATGATATTTTTACTTTACTGTAATGCCGTATATAAATTTCCCAAATATTATTTACAATAAATTTGCTACTTAATTACTCAAATACAATTATCAACTGCGTTATTATTCTCATTATTATTAAATCGCTAGTCCAGTTGGTACACTAAGTCTTAATCTTCTAAATATAATTCTACATTCATGTAAAGGTTGATATAACAGATTTTATTCATTCATATTGAATCCATATACTATATCTTGTTAAATTTTGGCGTTGGTAATTTAATATGATCTACATTTGAGTCTGCATAAAATTATAATATATCTTAATGGTCTTTATATTTTGCTATTAGTGTAAAGTATCATATTAATATATGAATTTATTTTCTTTGAATTATAATCTTGCACTAAACATCTGAATACTATTATTATTACTTCAAATATATTTGTTTCATTTTAAAGATTTACAGGATCGACTAAAGATAATTCGCTACAAGATTACTAATTTAAGTCTTTCTATTTATGCATTATATCCGCACCTTCTTAAGTCTAATGCCTAATAAGTATTATATTAACTATCTAGTTTAACCGCAAAACATATAATTTGTAATTAGTTTACTTTACATAACTTAACCATAGACATCCGTACCTATTTAATCACAATTTATTATTTTTATCGTTATATATCCTTATTGAAATTTTAGTTAAATTAAGTTTAATATGTTACTAATTGATAAATGTTATTCATTATTTTATTACAACTATTATTACTATTATTTTCAATTATATTTACTATTATAATATGTTTATAATTAACACTAATGGTCAAACTACTCTTACAAATACTATTAAGTCCTAACAAAAATTACTAACATTTATGTGATTATAAATTGTTGACACTACGTATAAGTAAAGGTACTCAATAAATTTCTATTTGATTTTCAAGATCTATCAATAATACTACGCTATTTTTTAATATTATTAAATTTTCTACGTGTTCAGACTTTTTGGTCAATTATTCTCAAATCCTTATGAGCTAAAGTTATTGATGTACCCTACAATTTTTACCATATATATACAACAAAGCAAATATCCTAGTTTTTAATGATTAAGATTTATCTCACAACCCAACCCAGTTCTAAACTAATATATTTCACTAACTGGCACTAGCTATTTCTAATGTTTCCCATATAAGATCTAATAGTGAGCTCTGATACCAACCTGTAGCGCCCCCAAAGCTAGCAGCTGACTAATCCAAGAGATTAACTAAATATAGAGGCACTAAAAATCTAACTCATTTACTTAAACATTTAATTAAGAAATCTGCTACAAAACTTAATCCAAAACTAGCCCCGCTCAGAATTACATATACATGAACTCCTCTCAAATGATACATATACAATAATCATTTGGTTTACAAATAGAATATACAACATAACAAACAATACATGGGATACAAAACACAGACAATGCATGAGTTTGTTAAACATAAACTTTTGTAAAAGAAACAAACAATGGTTTCAAAAGAGTTAAAGAATTCCCACCTCTTTTAATGACAAGCCACGTCTACCTCGAGATCCTTGATACACTGGTTCATCCTTTGAATCGATCGTTGTTAATTGACTAACTGCTAATCATACAAGCACTCTAAGAGTTTAGCCAAAAGGCTCACACAAGAATCATGCAATTCTATCTAATGGTTTAATCCCATTATGACTTTACACCTTTTCATTCTCTATCTTTAGTATAGCCAAGGTTTACTAATTGAATTTGGTTGTTTCTATAGTCCATTTGCTAAGTATAATGAGTATCTACAACTTTGTACAAGAAGCTAAAGGCTAATTCGGACCCACAAGAGGTCCAAAAAGTCTAATTAAGAAAACTGGCCCTAAGCCCAGTCCACTACTCTGGCATATTAATCTAAGGCCTGGTCCAAATGGGTCTATTAACGGTAACTGACGGTCAATGGGTCAACTAACATTCAATGTCAGGTCAAAGACCAGGGTCAACGGTCAAGTGGCCAACGATTTGGTCACACGAGTCAACTCAGGTTTAACACAGTGAGTCAACACGATTCAACTCAGTCAGATACTGAGTTGGACGAGTCAGCTAGACTGACTAGGATGACTAATAGCCTAATCCTATTGTAGTTACAAGAATACAACCAATCTCTATTAATAATATCAAATCTTAACTATTTATAAAAACAGAATTCCAGAAATCAATACACAACTGTAATTTAAGCTTTACCTGCCAAAAGCAGTAACAAGCAACACTCAGATCATCTCCACTCAAACACATTGAGCTTCACCTTTAAATGCGCATTCAATTCTCAACAGAAGCAACCAATTCATTTTCTCAAACTCATCAAAGATACTTCAAACTGTACCCATCTGCAAGCCTTCTTCATATCAGTAAACTCCCATTACTACTTTCACACCATATAACTTACACAAACATTAGTACTACCACCAATTTATAGTTCACAAGCCTCATATAATTCTTTCATCTATACACTACAATTTGTTTCAACGACACTTGTAGCTTCAGATCATTACTTCCATTACCAAAAATCAAGCATCACTTTTTCCTTGCCATATCACCCACATCACCCAACCATTCTATGCAATCAATAAAGTCGAACACTGGAACCCTTGTATATGCCAGTTGTGTTGACCTAGAGTTAGGATTATCGACCACTGGTACCCTTTTATATGCCAGTGTGCTGATATTAGTCAGACCGGTATCTTAGTCCATTAGGATAGGTTCATTTTGGCGGAGGCCTTCAGACAGATATGAGAAACATCGTTCACCTAGTAAACATCAAAACCATCTATGTTTTTCTATATTCATCTTCTTGATCTATCCATGTGATTAGTTTTGACTCCGGATATTGATGTCCATAGTGCGACTATCTGAGTAGAGCTCTGTCACTTCATATGAATTTTAGTATGCTTGAGTGCAAACTCGTGTACAACAATTGGAATTTCGCATCAGGGTACTTCCTCTTGTAGTCAATAAGTAGGCCAACCAAGGAGATTCTTTAGTGCCTTCCAAGGTTCTGCATAGATAGATAGGGTCTGGAGTAAAGTTTTTGTGGGTATACCTCTGGTAAACCCTCCGGAGACAACACTCCGCCGCTAGGGACACCTAGCGGTTTAACGGCTTGCTGCACGTGCTAAGTGTAGTCATTTTTATTTTGTAGTTTTGATTTGCTCGAGGACTAGCAAATAATAAGTTTGGGGGTGTTGATAGACGCATTTATATGTCTAATATGTCTCAATTGTATGTATTGTTAGTGCTCGATTTTGTATTTATTTTGTTATTTTATGTCTTTGTAGGTATTTATAGAGAAATAAGCTCTTGCAGCAAAAATTGGCTCGAAAAGTGGTGTTTTACACCCCAGGATAAAGTACTAAAGGCACCCCAGAAATGCACCGGAAGCACCCCAAAAATGTGTCGGAGAAACCCTAGAAAAATTACTATTTACGCCCAAAAATTACTATTTGCACCCCATAAGGCAAGTGCTAAAGGGAAACCCGTACAGGATTAGGGGGAGGACATCTTCTTCTCAAATTCAAAACCAATTTTGCGGGAAAACATTTCACTTCACTGGAAGAATTTCGATCGAATGTTTGGAGGAGTTTTTGTGTGATTCAATGCTGAAACTTCATGGGTAGTTGTGATATGTCCTAACAGAGCTAGTATGGGTGTTTGTTTCGATCAAATCTGGCTGGATAACTTGGTTTAATCCAAACAGGGAGTTGAAGGAAAAACATGAGCTTGCACGAGTTGTGAGGAATTTAAACGTGTACTACACGTGTTTGGAAGAGTTGATCGATATTATGGAGCGTGAAGAAGGTATAGAAGGAAAGGAATACAGCTGCAGACGCGTAGGAAAAGGATTTTTGGAAACAATATATTTTCGAGAATAAAAGAAATAATGGGATTAAATAAAGAGATTTTGGGAGATTCAAAGTCGCAATGATGTATAAATAGGTTCCTAGGATCACATAGAAGGGGAGGGGAGAGTTTGGGGTCGAGAGGAGAGCTCAGGAAGCATGAATCAAGAGTTTTCAGAACTCTGTTGCTGCTGCTCGTGAAGAATAGGGAAACAACGACGATTTCTTCATCCGTCGTAACGGTTTCTTCAAATGCTTGTCACAGTTTCTTCAACTAGTTTGCAACATTTATCTTCATTGTAACAGTTTCTTCATCCTCTTCTGCGACATTTATCTTCATATTTGTAACGGTTATCTTCATCATAACTGTGGAGAGCTGAAACAGTCGGTCTGCAACGCGCATGTGCTGTTGCAGATTTCCTGTTTCACTATTTTCTCTTCTTGTAAACACTTTTTGAGCCATGAATACATATTTTGAGTGTGTTTCCAACATGATGAGCTAAACCCAATCTTCCGGGGCGATGGAGGAAGCCATTCTTTCAAAAGTTATGTGGTAAAATTTATTTGAATTTATTTATGCAATTCTTTTATGATTATTTGCATCGAATGAAAATTGAGTAATGATTTTTATTAATTAGTTTTGTTTTCTCTTGATGAAGTATGCTTAGTTTAGGGCTTTTGATACTTCATTCTTGCGATTAACAATTGATGTTTTGAAAATCTAATTTAGGCAATGATTAGAATCACAATTTCTTTTGATTGGAGTTATATTGTCTAGAATTGCATGATAAAAAATAACATTAAATTACATGAATTTTGGTGAATGGTGAAATCTTGAACCCCGGTCTCTCTAATATAATCAGTTTTAATTTGCTTTATTTTCTTTAGTTTTAAAATTTAAATCTAAAGCACATCCTTCACAAGTCTTGAACGAACTCTATTATTTATTACTACAACAACTTTGAAATTACATCAAATTTTTGGCGCCGCCGACGCGGACTTGTCTTTAGGCTAGAGTTTTTAGATTTTTTTTTTTAGGTTTTTATTTTTATTTGTTCTTCTTTACGTTTTTGGGTTTTTGTCTTTTTCTTTCAGATTTTGGAATTTGGAGCAAAAGAAAATTTTGCCAAAGGTTTTGGTGAATACTTAAAGACTGGAGTAAAAGGCAAAGCAAAAGGAGCGAAAGAAGAAAAAAAAAATTTATAAAAAAAGAGAGACATTTTTATTTTTGTAGATTTTTTAGACTTTCTTTTTCTTTTGCACTTTATATTTTTGGACTTTAAACTTTAAATTTTGGGACATTATTTTTTAAATCCTACGGAAGGGTGGTTTATATATAAATTGTTTGCAGAGAAGGACGGTGATTACGATATCACCTCGGCCCCTCGGGTTCGTACAAGACATAGGAGTCGTGGCCCGAGTCGACTACAAAGGTTCATCCCCCGTCTGGTACGGGAGGTAAGTTTTTCGAAACACTCGTGAATCCCTTGTCAGCGAGTTACTGTCTTCCTTCGTATGCATATATGTTGAGGACTTGAAAACGACTACTTTAATTTCATAGTAAAGGGAAAGGACTGGCCATACAAGATAAGGGTTCGGATTTCATCACCGTTCTCTTCTTGCCCACCTTAGGAAAACGACACCAAACGCGAACCTAAGCCTAAAAGTCTAATTAAGAAAACTGGCCATAAGCCCAATCCACTACTCTGGCCCATTAATCTAAGGCTTGGTCCAAATGGGTCTATTAACGGTAACTGACGGTCAATGGGTCAACTAACATTCAATGTCAGGTCAAAGTCCAGGGTCAACGGTCAAGTGGCCAACGATTTGGTCACACGAGTCAACTCAGGTTTAACACAGTGAGTCAACACGATTCAACTCAGTCAGATACTGAGTCGGACGAGTCAGCTAGACTGACTAGGATGACTAATAGCCTAATCCTATTGTAGTTACAAGAATACAACCAATCTCTATTCATAAGATCAAATCATAACTATTTATAAAAACAGAATTCCAGAATTCAATACACAACTGTAATTTAAGCTTTACCTGCCAAAAGAAGTAACAAGCAACACTCAGATCATCTCCACTCAAACACATTGAACTTCACCTTTAACTGTGCATTCAATTCTCAACAGACGCAACCAATTCATTTTCTCAAACTCATCAGAGATACTTCAAACTATATCCATCTTCAATCCTTCTTCATATCAGTAAACTCCCATTACTACTTCCACACCATATAACTTACACAAACATTAGTATTACCACCAATTTATAGTTCACAAGCCTCACATAATTCTTTCATCTATACACTACAATTTGTTTCAACGACACTTGTAGCTTCAGATCATTACTTCCATTACCAAAAATAAAGCATCACTTCTTCCTTGCCATATCACCCACATCACCCAACCATTCTCTTCAATCACTCATTATAACAACACCAGACACCTTTAACCTCTAAACTCCATCAGATTCATTAACATATTGAACCCAAAGCTCAAGCCATACAACTTCATTCAACTTGAAATTAGTATTTTCAAACCCCAACAACAGTTCTTGAATTTCCAATTACAATTACCAATTTCATCAATATCAGTTCATACATACACATTATTCAATCCAATCCAAGCTCATGCTAAATCATGTAACTTATTCAAGACTAGAACATTTCAATTCTGCACATTCTCATCTCAACAGTTACCAGAATCCGCACCAACACCAAACTCAGCATCATCATTTCAATTCTAAATTTCAAGCAACCTCATTAACTCAAAACTGGAATGAATAACTAAACTATATTTACTGAGATCAAACAATTACCTCAATTTGGTTTCACCAAACAATTGAATCAATTCTTCTTTGCCCTGATTCCACCCAACAAATCTTCTCTACTAATCCAGTTCAGCTTCAAAAAAAACACAGGAACCCTAATTCCCAAATCTGCTAAGAACCTAATTCCTGATTCTACAACAAAACCACTTCACCTCATCAATTAAACAATCATCCCTTCGTCCATTATCCTTCAACAAGACTCTATCACCACCAACTCGAACCTTAATTCAATTTCCAAATACCCTAATCTTCACGATCTTCCCTAAATTCCGAAATCAACAGCTAACTATTCTCACTTGTTTTAAACAAACAAAACCCATTATTAATTAATCGAATTCATGCTCAAAGTCACTTAATTCTTCAATCAATTCTTTACTCAGAACCCTAATCTTCTTCTCATAATTTACAACATCATCTTCTTCTCGGTTTCAGACAACTACAATATTATCACCACAAACAAGTCCTGATGTCATGCTAATTCTCTCGACCTCACGGCTTCAGAGACTCGGAATAATTCCTTAGAGGTGAAGAACAGGGGTAGAAAAAGAAAGAGAAAGAAGTTGAAGAGGGTAGAAGAATGAAGAAGGAAAGAAAATAGAGTTTATCTTCTCGATCGGTTTTGATAAGGACAAGGACGAATGATAAAGTCACTCATCCAAATGATATGGGGAGACCAGGTCGGTTTAGTAAGATAAATGATAATCCTACCCTTCGTATTAATATGATGATATCTTCTTCGTCTGGTGTCCGAATGACACACTCGAGCAGTCCATCTTGCATAACTTTTCAAGTTTCATCTAACGGTACTAGTTTCGTTTCTAGATCGTTGTTAGATTAATTCTTATTAATTAACGTTTCTGTTAAACTAATCGAGTTATTATCAGCTAATTCGTCTCTTGAGTGGTCTAATAGCGTTGACGATCTTTAGGGTCTTTACAAATAGTGTTGATTGGATTAATATTAAATGATTACTTCGGTAATTTAACATAAGATAGATCTAAGGACCTGAAGAAGGAATTTATGTTAAGATAAACAGAAGAGCCTTTGTCCAACTCATATCACTTGGTTGAAGAGAGTTGATACCAAACAGATTTGTTGTTCCTTTTATGTTTGGAATACGGACCAAAGGAATTGTTCCAAGTACGTGACTTATTTATAAGTTGGAGGCGTGGGAATACAGATGGAACTAGGTGAACTATAGGTTTAGTTGCTTGGTCTCAACTATACGAATTTAGGTGTAATTTTGTGTAGCGGCTTAATCCTGAGAGTATTCAATTCTGGATAAGGTCCCGGGATTTTTCTGCATTTGCGGTTTCCTCGTTAACAAAATCTTGTTGTGTCATTTACTTTATATTTCCGCATTATAATTGTTTTATTATAATTAAATTAAATCGCACAAACGTTAATTCTTATTTACTTGATAAGTGAATCCTATTGTGTTTGGTTAAGTCTGAACCTTTTTATCAAGTAACATACTTCGTTGTTGTATTGTATTGATCTCGTATCCATAGACGATCACACGAAGTGTTAACCGATTAGTTGTATTGTCTCGATTCAGTCCATAGACAATCACTTTCGGATAAAGGACTTATAGGCAGGAATATTTTTAGCTTGAGGTATATTTGGGTACCCTCGCCTTTTCAATTGGTATCAGAGCAGGAAAACACGAAAAGATCTAACAATCTATGTTTGGTGCGATCCAACCTATAAGAAAATGAATCTAATGAGAGATTCAGTTAACGTATGCCAATATAATGAGAATAAGATCTCAAGGAAAACCAATGGAAATTGGCCTCGAAAGTCTTTTCGTAAATCAAAGAAAAAGTCTTTGACTATTGACTTGATTGGGAGTCAGGTTACTGATCACAAAAGAATGAGTTCGAAACTCAAGAGAAATGTTTGTGATTCTACTGCAATTTCTAGTAAAAAATCTTCTGAAAAGAGATTCGATTCACTAAACTTCCCAAGTCCTGAATTTCGAAAGATGTTGGAAATATTTTTCAAACATGTTGAAAAATATTCAGAAAAGGGAAAGATCATTGACAGTCTAGATGATGCCACAACTAAATGTAATAATATGTGAAGGAAAGCGAGAAACACTCAGTGTTCAAAATAATCTGGTAGATTATATGGAACAAAAACTAGCCTTGTGCAAGGAAGTTCATCATCAGACTACAGAGTGTGAAATTCTTACTCACTCGCTGGAGCATTCACAGATAATGAATAAGGTCATTATTGACAAACTTCTTATTGTAACATGTCAAGAGGTATATCTAAACAAATGTTTAGAAAAGGACTTCCAACAAGGAAAGAATACCTTAAGAGGGCGTATAGAATGTCTTGAACAGGAGACATTAGCATATTGTCGACTGGCAGATCTAGATCAGACGGGTTCAAGTTCAATGAACATACCATCCTTGGCACAAGATGTAATTAAGGATATTGCGTCTCGCAATTTCCTAACCAAGAGGATGGGATCAAAACCCGAGAAAAGGGACACAATAATGCTCCTAAGAAAATGGAGGAAGAATCTCCTTTAAAGGTATTTGATGAGGAAGTTCCTCACCCTAATGCTTAATCGCATTATGATGTGCATCCTTATGTTGCCCAATCTTCGAATATAAGGAAGCACATATACCTGGGAAATCAGAATCCTATGAACATCTCTTATTCAATATAGAGAGAATACACAATCTACCTTAAGTATACTTTAATCATTCTTATGTGTAGAAAGGTTGTCTTACAGCAACTTGTGTAAATAGGATTTGAGTGGTTATTTTGAAGTATCTCTTGATACCGATTTTGGAGATAACCTCTTTGGAGAATATTGTGTTTCTGTAACACATTAGATGCGAAAATCTTTTCAAATCTTGTCAGAATTATTTATTTAAGGCTGATATCTATTTTTGGAATGTGCTAAAGGTATTTCAAGTATTTGTACTCAACGTGTCTGAGAACTTATACAAAAGGATGTATTCTCAAACCAGATCTCAAGCACAACTTCTAAAAGCCTTGAGTGGAATGACTTCTAAGGAAAGTGTTCATCTTGATAATACCTTCAAGAAATATGGTTGTGAAAATATCAATGATGAAAAGTAAGATGTGACTCATCTCCTTGTCCAAAACAGTTTGGATGCTAAGATTGATATTATCAATCTACGACAAGTTCTCCTCAGTACCATCGAAACTCATCATAGACATGCTGCATTACTAAGAACTGTTATCCGTAACCAAAGGAAACTGATTAAACTTGGAATCGGTAATAGGGAGTATGCTCGGAATACTAATCGAAAGGTTAATGCTTTAGCCTGTGAACATAACCAAGGTATTTTGTGCAGAATCTGAGATATCAGTCGAGATGTTGTTGATGAAGATCCTGAAAAATTTGAGTAAATTGAAGATGATCTTTGAAAACACCTATATGAAGGTTAATAAAGATTAAGTTATTTGTTGTTTTACTTAATCTAGAAAAATAGACATCAATTTTTGATTTATTTCAATGATTGTATTGGTCTATTATGAATAAAATTATTTGATTTATAATTTTTCTTGTGATAACTTTCGGTTTACATAGCATGCACTTGAATGCTTTTATCTTATTTCTATGTATGTTTATGGGATGTTTGATTTCGGTTTTACTACCTTAATATTCGATCTCATATATTGTGAACCCTTGTGGTTTGGGTGACTTTTTGGTTTACCAGGATTAACTTCTAGCCCATGCTGGCTTTATCGAAGAATCATGAGGGGTTCTGGTAGAAAAAATATGTGAAAAAGTCACAATATGTTGAATCGGTTTTGGTTTAGCATAAAAGCATATTGATAGGCGAATTTATGTGCCTAAATTTTCCTCAATGTTTCGTATTGTTGGTACTCGTTTTCGTCCTTATTATGGTGTTTTGTGTATTTTTAGGTATTTTTGGAAAATAAATATTGTTGGAAAAATCGGCTCGAAAAATCACTCGGAACACCCCCGGAGGACACTTGCTATACGGAGCCCAGATTTGGTTAAGGGGCACCTCAATTACTAAGGGGCACCCCAAAAAGGAAGCTGTTATTCGCACCCCACAACTGGTTAGGGGGGCATCATCTTCTTCTTTTGAAACTTAAAAATTGGCGGGAAAAATGTGGCAGCTCTCTGAGAATTTTCTATCGAAATTTGAAGATGTTATAGTGTGATTCAATGGCTAAAACTTCACGGGAACACTTGACTGAGATATACATGCATGGTATGGTCTTCAAAATCATCCGGATTTGGTTGGATAATCGGCAGTGAATAAAACAGGGTTGCTCGGGTTTTGGGTTCTCCATCACGAGTTCTGTGTAGTTGGCGTGTGGATTGATAGAGTTTTACTTCTGGTGGAACGTGAAAACAATGCCCTGAGAGTATATCGACACCAGCAGGCGTGTGAAGAGGCGAGAAAGGAAAGAAAATTTCCTTTATTATTTTTTCTTTACTGTCGAGATATGGGAAGATTTTTCTGGAGTAATGAGCGAAGATTCTTAGTCCAAAGGTGTATAAATAGGCTACTGGGGTCGAGCAGAAAGGGGGATGGATAGTTAGGGGGACTTTAGAAGACAACAGAGGTGAGAAATAAAAGTTGCAGAGAACTCCATTGTTTCTGCTGGTGAAGAACACACGAAGAACAACGACCCACGGAGAACCGTCGTTCATGCTACAGTGGAGCGGCAGACTTATTTGCACAGTAACAGTGACACTAGGGCAGACTTATCTGCAACAGTGACAGCTACACAAACCTTATATCGTTCTTTGTAACAGTTTGGTTTGTAACAGAAATAATTGTTACAAACCCGGTTTAAGCATTATTTCTCCCATTTTCTTCATTTGTAAACCCCTTGAGCAATAAAAATAATTTTTGAGCGTGTTTCCAACATGATGATGAGCTAATTCTCCCACAACCAAGGCAGTGAGGAAGTTATTTACGCATGAATAATTAGTAATCATTTATTTCCTCTAATTTATAATTTATAATTCACTCAATCACTGCTTTTGCAGAGTTTTTAATTGTTTGCAAAAAATTTCTTCATTAGTTGTGATTCAATTAGATAGGTTATGCTTTGTTTAGATAATCTATGCTTAGGGATACAATTAATTTTCGAGAATTTTCCAGATTATTTGTGCATTAATAAATAAGAGTCTTAAAATATAATTAGAGTTTTGGATTGTTTACCATAATTTATTCATGTATAATAGTGAAATCAGTGTCTTGGTTGTTTTCTAATATCTTGAAGTCAATTTTGTAATAAGTTTTCTTTGTTTTTAAACTTTTATTAAGTCTAAAATTCATTGCCTTCACAAGTCTTAAAACAACCCTTTTATCACTATCTACAACAACTTTGAAAACACATCACATATGTGTTTCGACGGCTTTCAACTTTTGCTTGCAATTGTTAAAACCGATTTTCAACCTTTTTCTGGTAAAGATTGGTTGTTGTTATTCTTTTGTTTTTTCATAAGGATGACAACATGATGATATTTCGATATCATTTCTCCCTGGACGAAGATGCAATCATATTGGAGAAGTGGATGCAAAATTTGAGGTAACAATCTTGTTAGTTGACTGTTTTCCTATTTAAGAAAAGCCTGAGTTTATATCATATATATTTATTTCTTTTGCTTAACAAAAATTCGGTTCAATTGATGTTTATTCCATGATGTGTGTGATTCAATTGGTTCTGGTTAAGAAAAACTATTGTTATCTTGCTTTATTGTGTGGTATCAATTGTTTAGGCTTACAAAATTTCGGTGCAATTGCAGTGTTTTAAATGCTTATGTTGTTTCAATTGCTTCCGGTTGAGGTGAATAATTATGCAAGTTGATTTATTTTGTTTGTATGAATTATTTATGGTTTAACGAAATAAAAGGATTACGGGATGAGTTTTTTAGTCCAATTCGATTCCGGATAAGAGAAACTAAATTAATTCTGATCTAAGTTAGACTTATCGAAGTGAGGTTTCGGTTATTCAAGTCTAATCGAATGACTTAACAAGAAATCCTAGTTAACTAACCTAGTACTTGTCTTGTTTAAAATTGAAAGGTCTATGTTTATGGATAATTAGAACCTGATGAGAAAAATAGAGTTATCTTTATTTTGGTCTTATCGAATTAAGCGGTTGTTTTTGAACAATCGGTTTAGCAAAGGAACTAAGATGCTTAGTTGATTTTTGTTTTTCTAAACTAAATTGGAAAAAAAAATTCGGACAATTGTTTCCTTGGTAATATATCAAAATAAAACTACTTGTAGTTTCGGTTTTGATATTTGTTATCAGAATATGATGTGTGGAACCCTCGTGTCTAACTCTACAAGTTGCAAGTCTATTTTTAGATTTGTAAGATTCTTTTCGTGTTGTCCTTTATTTTTTCTTTTCTTTGTCATTTTGTGACAAAAGGGGGATAAATATATGGAGTAAACAAGTGATACTGGCATTGATTTTATATTGATTGGTATCGCTAAGGAAAAGAACATTGGTGCTTAAACGTTTTATCTAAACGAAAGAGTGAAAGCACAGACTAAAGAGGAGTAACATGTCATATGAATTGGTATAACAAAGACGTGCGGATTGAATATCTACCTATCTTCCTTAGGGGGAGTATTAGCTTTGTTATTATAATGTCAACAACGGCATTTTCAAGGATTGAATGTAAGCAGTTTGCGGCGCTGTTCAATCGAGAATCAAGCATATGTGTAATGAATTCTTGTAATTTGTTTATCCATATGATGTAAGAGTTTTGTCACTAAAATTGACAAAGGGGGAGATTGTTAGAGCATAGCTCGGTTGAAACCACCAAGCATTGGTATGTCAAGTTTGGTTTTCATATTTTAGTGAATCAAAACTCATGTTAAGAGTCTCTTGATTATGTACTAGAGTCAACTTCGTATAGGTTAACTTAAAAGTATTAGGATTTGAGACATTACATGTATTGCAAAGACTTGAAGATGTGAAGAAGCAAGGAGATACAACGACAACAATCATCCTTCCACTTGAGGTTAGTGATATTTGACTTGAAAAAAAAACTCTTTCATTCTCTAACGTATCTTTCAAGTCGTGCATATTGAAAAAAAACTGCGAAGCATATTTGAACTCTAGATAGACATAGTATTAAGGAATACAATACGAGGTTTATTGCTTAACCATTAAACTTTGTAGATAAGGCATCTCCATAATCATTTGAATGCCATTGTGATTATGTATGGGTATGAGGTGAGGATTTCATTCTATGGAACAATGTTTTACATGTGTTCTAAGGAAGTAAGTTCATAAACTTGTTTGTGAATCGAAAAGAAAATTGCCAGGCGTTATTGGTTTTGTTATTCATTGCATATCTTATGAACAACCAATATGTGTGATTGAGTATAACCGTTCACGACTTGTTTGTGTTCTTGGTAGAACTATTCACAAAGGCCTGACTTATGTATTGGTATGACTTTTATTAGTGAAACCGATCTTAAGTAATCACCTTAGATGGTATGATCGGGTTTGTGATTTTATGTCTGACCAAATATGGGAAAGGGGAACCAATACTAGTAAGAGGTATAGTACATCACAAAGGGGAACCGATCCTTGTATGAGGTGCAGCAAGGTTTATAGCAGAGAGGGGAACCGATCCTATGAACATGTGCAACACGTTTTTAGGCAAAGGGGAACCGATCCTATGGACATGTGTAACACATATAAGTTAGATACCATATATATGTGGGGAACTGATCCTAGTACCTAGTCAACCGAATTTTGGAAAGCTAGTGTGACTATGCACGGTACTCACATGGAAGGTATAACCGAAACTTGATTTGGTAGAACCGTGAAACCCATGATTGTGATTGAATGTTATTTGATCAATCGCATAGTTCTTGAAAGTCATATGAACCAATTCTAAACTTGTTTGCAAGTGTGGAAAATCGGTTTCAAGGTTGTAAGTGTGAAAGAAAATTTACAAAGTAAGGATGTCGATATACTTTGAACACGTGATGTGAATATTTATTTCTTTAATTGTTCAAAGTTATTCCTTAATAGCTAAGGGAAGAGAATCCCAGGATCGAAACATAAATAAGTTAAGAATCTTTTAATTAAGGTTATTAATTTCATTTTTTAGGGAAATAAGAATTAGTAATGTGCATTTACTAATTAGAGATTTTTCGAGAGATTTCGATCATTATTTTTGGATAGAGCATTTCCAGGAATTATGAAAACTGAATTTGTGCTTTAATGAATATCTTGAGAATATTTTCGGTTTTGGAAATTCCTTGGTGTCCAAACTTCCTTGTCTATAAATACTTGAAATTTTCCTTTCTAGCAAACTAATCCTTCGTAACAACAAGCTTCCTCTTTGTTGTGTTGTTACTGGTGTAGCCTCCTATTCGGAGAGGAGAGTAACCTAATTAGGAGAAATCTCTTACGACCGCTCAGTTTAAAGTCTTCTTTGGGATTGAGAAGCTCTAGAGTGTACCGTTGGTAGGAAACTAGATAATTGCGGTTTATATTTTGTTTTCATTGAGTTGATTGATGGTGGTTGAACTTTGATTGCACTTAGTTTGTTTATGCTTGAGAATCTTCTCTTCTGATATAAGATTCACTCAAACTAGTTCAGAGTTTCGACAGGGATCTTTAGACTGTTGTTAGTTTTAAAGACGATCTTGTGATAATCCATTGTTAACAGACTCCGTTCTGTGCGTGATTGATCACAAGAGATTCAAGTGATTGTGAGGTTATTATTCAATATCTAAGAAGATTTGAAGACGAATAATATATTGAAGATTTCTGATTTGTGGGTTCATAATCTTTAGTGTGCACAATACTTGTTTCGGTAAAAGAGGATCCAATTAATAATCGGTTTATCCTTGTGATAGATTGGATTTATTAATTGAGTAGATCGGCATCAACACAATTCTTTGGATTAATAGTGTTGATTGGGTTAATCTTAAACGATTACTTCGGTAATTGAACATACGATAGATCTAAGGACCTGATGAAGGAGTTTATGTTAAGATGAATAGAAGAGCCTTTGTCCGACTCATATCACTTGGTTGAAGAGAGTTGATACCAAACATATTTGTTGTTCCTTTACTGTTTGGAATACGAACCAAAGGAATTGTTCCAAGTACGTGACTTATTTATAAGTTGGAGGCGTGGGAATACAGACGGAACTAGGTGAACTATAGGTTTAGTTGCTTGGTTTCAACTATACGAAGTTAGGTGTAATTTTGTGTAGTGGCTTATTCCGGAGAGTATTCAATTATGTACAAGGTCCCGGGGTTTTTCTGCATTTGCGGTTTCCTCGTTAACAAAATCTTGCTGTGTCATTTACTTTATATTTCCGCATTATAATTGTTTTATTATAACTAAAGTAAATCGCACAAAAGTTAATTCCTATTTACTTGATAAGTGAATCCTATTTTGTTTGGTTAAGTCCGAACCTTTTTATCAAGTAACATACTTCGTTGTTGTATTTTCTCAATCTCGTATCCATAGACGATCACACGAAGTGTGAACCTCGTGGGACCATATGTACTGCTGGTGGGCTAGATTTAGCTTGGAAAACCAGTATAAAACTAGAAATACAACATTTTCCAACCATCATATAAATGCTCTAATAACCACTCAAGATAATAACACTTGGTTGTTCACTGGCTATTATGGTAGTCCTTAACACCTACGATAATATTAATTCATGGAAAATGATTGAAAAGACTGCTATGAATCATAATGTACCTTGGATAATTGTGTGGGATTTCAACTTTGTCTTACATGATCATGAAAAATATAGTACTCACCCCATTGACCACACTGAAGCTGAGATTTTTAACAGTAAAATTGATGATTTATCCTTAACTGACCTAAGATACACTGTTTGTCCTTTCACTTGGACAAATAGAAGAACTGGAAATTCCCTAAATGAACAGAGATTAGATATAGGCTTAGTTAATGATAGGTGGATTACTTTACATCCCAACAACACAATATCCAATTTACTAGCCATTGGTTTTGATCACAACCCTATCCTTATTAACACTAACCCCAAATGGAAGCCTGGCTTTATTCCCTTCAAATTATTTGGTCCTTGGTTGGATCATAAAGATTGCAAAGCAATCATTGGTGAATGTTAAAGCCAGCATCATTCATGGTCATCTGCTTTTATAATAGTTAGAAAGCTTAAGGAAATCAATCTAAAGTTGAAGATCTTGAACAAGGAGGTCTATGGTAACATAAAAACAAAATTGGAAAATAGCAAAGCTAAGCTTGATTGAATCACCAACAATGTTTTTTGATAACACTAGAGGTCATGCTATCATAGAGGCAAAGGACAACATCAAACATTGGTACAACATTCAAGAGAGTTTCTGGAAGACTAAGAGCAGAAATCAAAGTATTAAACTGGGGGATAGAAATACCAAATTCTTACATGATTCTTCTAGGAAAATGATGAGAAGAAATAAGATTGATGTCATTCAAAATGCCAAAGATGATTGGTTAATTGACAACTTTGCTATCACAGCCTGCTTCACAGATCATTTCAAGAACATGGCCACTGCTGAATCTATCAATCTAAACCCTGATATCATCAGAGAATTTTGGAAAATAGCAAAGCTAAGATTGATAGAACATCTTATATCCATTTCTTTCAAGCAATATGGGCCATTATTGGTAATGATCTTGTTAACATGGTTCAAAATTTCTTCAACTCTAGTTTCATTTTGTCTGAAATGAACTCTACCTTCATCTCTCTTATACCCAAAACTAAATCCCAAACTAGCCTGTCCCCTTCAGACCTATATCCCTCTGTAATACCACCTATAAAATTATCTCAAAACTTATTTCCAAAATACTTAGGCCTCTTCTACCCAAACTTATATCCCTATTTCAAGATGTTGTTATTCACGGAAGACAAATATCAGATAATGTTTCCATAGCTCATGAGATAATCGATCATATGAACACTAGATATGGAAAAAAGGGTGACAAAGGTTTAATGGGAATAAAGATTGATATGACCAAAGCTTTTCACAGAGTAAATTGGAAATCCCTTTTAGCCATTATGAGTAAAATGGGTTTCAGTGACAAGTAGTGCCAGCTTATCCATCAACGCATTTCAACTACAAACATGGTAGTTCTAGTTAATGGTTATCCTGGTGAATTCTTTAAACCCACTAGAGGTCTTAGGAAGGGAGATCCTCTATCTCCTTATCTCTTTCTCTTCTGTATCGAATCTCTTTCTAGAAACTTAATGCAAGCAGAACATGATGGTCTTTCCGTGGTATTAATGTTTGTAATGATGCTCCTTCTATCAATCATCTTATATTTGCTGATGACTGCCTAGTCTTATGCAAAGCCAACATGCAGGAGTGCACCTACTTAATCCACATCTTCAACTGCTTCAGTACTTCTTCGGGCCAAATGATAAATTTTTCCAATTCTAGTATTTTCTTCAGCAAAAACACTAATCCTGCTATTGTTAACAACATTTATTCTAAAGATAATTATTTGGGCTCTCCTTTATTCACCAACGGGAGCAAAATCCAAGCTTTAAAACCTTGCATTGACAAGATCAAATTCAGACTGTCTGGATGGAAAAGTGAAAATCTTTCTCCTAATGGCAGAGTTACTATGACATCCAGTGTAACCTCCACCTCTATCATCTATTAAATGAATTGCTTCAAGATTCCTAAGAAAATTTGTCAGGAGATTGACAAAATTCAAAGAAATTTCCTATGGAAAAAAGATTCTGAAAAACCTAAAGGTTTGTTCTACATTTCATGGAGCAGTGTCTGTAAACCTAAGGAGCTGGGTGGTCTTGGGTTTAGAAATATGGAAATTTTTAATAATTCCATGATAACTAAAATTGCTTGGAGGTTGGTAGATGAACCTGATTCCTTATGGACTACTATGACAGGGATGCAAGTGGCGCATAATGATTACGCGTTACAGAGTTGCAGGCCAAGTCAGTAGAGGCGTAATAGCACAATGCAAAGACATAATAGCGGTATGCTGTATAGACTGTCAAGTGCTAAGAATGGCATAACCCTGTAGGGACGATTAAGTGCAAGAGTAGCACCACATTGTAAAGACATTTGGCTAAGTAATGGAGCTTATTGGCCGACACAATGAAGCTTCATTGAGGGAAAGGCAAGACAAAGCCAAAGTTGCAAGATGCAACATGCGATGTGGTATGTGGCATGTTGGCATGTCCGTTGAATTGAGTATGCCCAAACTCAAGGATGATGCAAGCAGATAGAATAGACTAAGAATTATTCTATGCATTAGTTCCAAGTAGGGACAAGGCTTGGAAAAGTGCAAACAAGTTAGTAATGCAAGTTGGCGAAGTGAAGCATATGGCGCCATGAGTAACTAGAGTGAGCTTAAGGAATTGGCATTGATGATGGAAGCATAGGAATGGTACGTGCATTAGCTTAGAGAAAGAAGTTGGAAGTGCCAAGATGGATGAGCATGGAATCAAGGAAAAGTCCAGTAATGCGCAAACAGTAGTGCAATGCAGCTCAAGTGACGGTTAGGAGTTGGTTACGAGCTTCACAAGCATGCCAAACATGCGAGACAAAGAATAAAGGTTATAAAGGGAGTTTATAATAGTGAGAGAAGGTTGCCAACTGCTTAGGAACAGGTGTTGGATGATTGGCGCGAGTTTGAGAAGAACTGGCCAGTCAGCACAATTAGTGGCGGTTATGCAAATGCTCCATGAGACAGATGGATATCCCTAGCGTGTACAACGGTTGTGCGTGGTTTTTTACAAGTAAAGTTGTTGTATAAATAGTCCTAAGCTATGGAAATATAGGAAGGCTTACATAGGCGAGTGTGAGACTCAAATTGAGAGGTGTTTTTGTAAGGTTAAGGCTTGGTTCAAGGTGAACAAGTCTGTGCAAGTCCCCAAGTGGGAAAGTTTTGTATTTCTTCCCTTTGATGTAATCAAAATGAGATGATTGTGTCATGTTCTAAGTGTTCTTGGTTGGATAATTGTTGTTAGTAAAGTATGGCATGAATTATGGGGTGCATTTTGATGAGTTTAAGTAAAGATAAAGAAGGTTAAAGACTTCCGCTGATAAACTGAAGAGTTGGATTTTTGCATATGTGCAAACTTATAAGGCTGAAGTGCAGGTGGGTGAAGCTTTATTCACAGAACCACTGTGCTGCCGGGTTACACTTCCGCATAAAAATATCTAGGGGTGTTTGAAGGTGTGACAGTACGGGTATCAGAGTTGTGTTTAGTACACAGTTCAAGTGTATTTGTTGGATAATACGCTGGTATTTCTTTCTCTCTTAAGATATTTTCCTGTGAGCAAGTGATTGTTGCATTGTATTCAGAAAGTTTGCATTAGATATGAGTTCTAATGGCATGGTGATCGACGAAGAACTACCGGGTATGTTTGATCAACTAGAGGAATATGGTGATCTTGGAAGTATGACCATTGATTTGGGTTCGGATGGTATTGATATTCCTCTTGTTTCTGAAGATAATGGCAGGCTAGAATTACTTGAAGGAAGTGAAAAAGCGGGGGTATAACAACCACACCCAATATTTCACTTAGAAATCCGTATGGATTAAATCCAATATACTTTCAAGAGAATCAACTAGACTCAATCTTAATAAAGTATATCAAAGAGTTATATATCTCTTTCTCGATTCACTTCTTATTCAAGCAAATAGAAATCTGCGAGTCTAATTGAATACAAGAGAAATCACTTGAACGGTACCAAAGACCAATGTTCAAGTATCAATCAATGTAAATCAACAACCAAAGGTTGGATATTCTAATTGATTGATTCAAACGCATAACCTGTGATATTTCAATTATATAACAAAATATAATGCGGAAAAGAAATAACACATACACCAGAAGTTTTGTTAACGAGGAAACCGCAAATGCAGAAAAACCCCGGGACCTAGTCCAGATTAAACACACACTGTATTAAGCCGCTACAGACACTAGCCTACTACAAACTAACTTCGCTCTGGACTGTAGTTGAACCCAAATCAATCTCACACTGATCCAAGGTACAATTATGCTCGACCAAAGTCGAAGACTTTAATAAACAAATATGTATCACACAGAAAAGTCTACGGTAATAGATAAATCTGTCTCCCACAGAAATATCTACGAGTTTTGTTCCGTATTTTGATAAATCAAGATGAACATGAACCAATTGATAAACCAGACTTATATTCCCGAAGAACAACTCAGTATTATCAATCACCTCACAATAATCTTAATCGACGCGGCGAAAGAAGATATTGTGGAATCACAAACGATGAGACGAAGATGTTTGTGATTACTTTTATATCTTGCCTATCGAAGATATCAATCTCAAGCTAATCTTTACGATTGTACTCAACACGATAGAATCAGCAAGATCAGATCACACAACTACAAGAAAGTAGTATCGGTCTGGCTTCACAATCCCAATGAAGTCTTCAATTCGTTAACCTACAGGGTCTCTGTAGAAACCTAAGGTTAAAGGAGAATCGACTCTATCTTATACAACTAGTATCACACATGAGGTGTGGGGATTAGGTTTTCCATTTTCTAGAGTTCTCCCTTATATAGTCTTTCAAATCAGGGTTTGCAATCAATGTTAGCTTAGTAACAAAGCATTCAATATTCATCGTTAGATGAAAACCTGATTAGATTCAAGCTAATATCTTTCAACCGTTAGATCGAAAACTTAGCTTGTTACACACAAATGAAATGCACGTTTTAGGTTTTTGTAACCGTACCCAAACATGTACATTTGTTGGTCCAACAGTAGTTAACCAAATGGTTAGCCATATGAGCACTTTCATATCAACCATGTTCTTCTTCACCATAACTAGTTCAAATGACTCAAATGAACTAGTTAGAGAGTTGTTAATTGCTTAGATCTTATAGAAGTATATAAGACACAATCGAAGCAAAAACGATTTGATTCCCTCGAATCGTTTCATGAACTTTATAGCCACGGTTTGCAAACTTGCATTCCTTAATTAACATAAGTATAAGTTCACGAATAATCGTTTTTAGAAATAACCAACTTAAATACGCGGACTGAGTTCGCGGACTTAAGTACCCGAAATAAAATGTTCTGAAAAGTGTTGTTGCAACGTGCCTTCCAGATTAGTGATTAGTATTAGTTTAACACAAAGTTAAAGAAAACCATAAATTTATAGAAACTAGTAGGGGAAGAAGAATGATAATCTCTTCCAGTCGTGATCGTCGACATCATTGTATTTCCACCAGACGATCAATGGAGTCGATCGTTGTCATCGAGCGATTCGTGTTGATAACGTGTTGCAATTTCGTGTAGCTAATTCAATTATTATGCTACTAATCAACTAATAATGGACAAGCACACTTCCATTAGAAATGGGCTAAATTTAATTAATATAGGTTTGGTAAAAATCTGAGTATACATAGAACTAGTATATGGATAGGAAAATGGAAGTTCTTTCATATATTACTTTCAATACTTGTTACAGGGAGGAACAGTGCTATGTCCTTTTATAGTACTCGATCAAAAATTAATAACACGTTTGGATACATGTCCAGAAGTAATTTTTTGATTTTAGAAGTTAAAAAACAAGAAGTTGGTTTGGGTGCAGAATTTCAGAATGACTTCCAGAAACAGAAAAGTCGACTTTTTATGGAGCAAAAATCTGGATTTCTGATTTCTGCTTCTAGAAAAGCATTTCTGACTTTTACATCGGCATCCAACCAGGCTATAAGTCGGTACAAGAAAGTTTAGGAAGCTGAACACATGGCCGTGTATAGTCATGATTATCTCCAAAGGATGTTTGTCCTAATTTTGATCAAGTCAAACGGTGGGTCAGCCACCTGCTATAATGCACCCCCTGTTTTCGACGGTGAGGAAGGGCGCCACGGCCGCCACCTTCTTTCCCACATTTGTCCTAAATGTTTTCTATTTTGTCCGTATAAACTATAGAGGTGGCAGTAGAATAAAATGTTAAGGGCCGCCTCATAAATTCCTCCTTTCTTCTTTTTACTCCGCCAGTTCTCATAAACCCTAGATAAAAACTTTCTGAAATTGGAATCCACCAAAGAAGAAGAAGATAGGAATCGTCTCAATCTTATCACCTGATTTTATCCCCAATTGTGCCTGTTATCGTCTTCTTTGAGGTTTGTATTCTTATTTCTGTAAAGCCCTAATTTATCTTTTCTTATTTGATGCTTGCAGTAATAAATATAGTTTAGGGTAAACAATCTAAGTAATCTGAATGCTTACTGTTAAAATGATCATCCAACATATAGAAATAGTGGGTCTAATTTCAGTTTTTAAATTTTGACCGATTTTACTGAATTACTGATAAACCAAAAATGGCGGATATATACATTTTTTGCCAAAATTATTGTTGAAATCGCAGAAAAAATGTAGACGTATACTAAGAAAATGATAACATGCCACACGGGTTTGTGTTTGTAGATTTATTTGGTGTGACTTTCACTTGAGGTTGCGACATTTTGCTTGCTCTTGTAAGATCACTGTGAAGTGTTTTGTGTTTGCATCTTTTATTTAGATCATACTGCAATTTCTATACATGCATTATGATTTGTGAACGTACTTGCTTCACACTGTCTAGTGAAGTATATCTTGAGCTTTGCTTTTGGGTTAATGTTATGTGTTTAGCGCTATGATTTATACATTTGTAAGTGTTTGTTTGTTTTGCCACACAGTGAGTGTTGGCATTGTGTTTCACTTGTGTTCGCTGTTTCACTGAGGTTTTTACTTTTTTGTTGGCAGGTTTATCTGTTTATATTACATTAAGTCTTTGGTTCCTCTTGGAATGGATGAAGAGATCATACTGCAAAAGAGCGAAAAGAAAAAGCACAAGAGAAACAAGGAGAGGCTTTGAGCACTTCCAAAGTACCGAAAGAGAAGAAGCACAAGAAAAGCAAGGACAACGAGTCTATTAGTTCTTCAGAAGTACCTACAGAGAAGAAGAAGCACAAGAAAAGCAAGGAAAAAGAGGCTTTAAGTTCCTCAGAAGTACCTATAGATGTGGGGGGTGAAAAAAAATGTCAAGGGGTCTGGGGACAAAGAAGGTATTCCTGATGACGGGAGAGAAGAAAGTGGTAAACGCAAAAAGAATAAAGGCAAGGAAAAGGTTACGGAGTACAGTGATGTGGAGTCTGCAACTGATCAAGCGGCTTTTAAAGGGAAGGATGACATTGATGTGAGTGGTGAAGTGGAGAAGGATAAGGGTAAAAAAAATAAAAGAAAGAATACAAATGGAGGTGATTCCATGGAAAGCTACATTGAGAAGCCTGGTGGTGAAGCTCAATCTGGTTCTAGTTCTTCTAAGAAGAGGAACCGAGAGGAGGAAGTTCTAGATGTAGCGATTGGGGAGGAGAAGACCAAAATGGATGTAAATTTTGAATATACGAAAGCGAATGTTGGAGATGTTGAAACAGAGAACAGTCTTGGAAGCATGAATGAACATTTGAGGAACTCGTATGCTAAAAAATCATCCAAAAGAGTAAAATTTGCTAGTCATGTAGAAGTCTTCCCCTCATCTGATGACCAAGATGATCGGGAGGAAAACCTAGGAAATAAGTTGGTTCAAGGTAAGAGGTTCACGAGGAAAGAAGATCAAATAATCAAAGATGCTGTTCACGAGTATATAGAGGTATACTTATGATATTAATAGAATTAGTCTCTTATTAAAATTTGCGGTTTTGTCATATAATAATAGAGTGGAAATTCTTTCAAAGTTCTGTGTGCGCTTGTTGTGGACCTGTGGTGATGCACGTCAAACACATATTGCCTTAGTAGCACTCATTGTGGCACACACATACACAACAAAAGTGGAACATGTACCTGTTATGTTTATGCACTTTCACAATTACATATGGTCATGAACATTAAACTACTGTAGAGGAAGTGCTTTTTGTGTTAAGCGTAGCTTCATGCCTGGAAACGTCATATGTCTATTTTGTCTGACCAACTATTTTGATCATCGAATACGCTTGGTAATCATGCTATTAGTCAAAGTTCTAATATTTATTTTAAATGAACATGCTGTGTCTATAAGACAAGTGACACATGTATACATTGCTTGGTTAAATGGTAATCATGCTATCAGTGAAAACTTTAATATTCTTCTCCTGTTTCTTATTTAATATTCAAGTTAATAACAAATGGCATGCTCTGAAGTATCATAAATTTGGCGAAGGATTCGTGGACCTTAGGAAATAAGAAACCTAGGAAATTTGAGTTAAAATATCTCAGGGTTTATGTATCACCTATTGTTAATATCTCTTACTCTACTATTTGAGATTTTCAATGTATCTTGGTATGTAGTGATGCAACTTGGTTTAGAGTTGGAGGATTTGAAGTTATGTTCTCATTGGTAACATGTTCTAGAGGCACGTGGTAGAGAAACACACCCAGGGAGCATGACTGTGGCCCCCAGAATATAATGTCTGCCAATCCCACCTCCAATCTGCAGCATCTAGACACCAAATTTCCATGTTCATTACTTCTACTCGATTAATAGTAATTATTTTTTGCCGTTTAGTCTTCCCTTCCTTAAGGAGGCACGCCTAAATCATTGAAGTGAGTGCAGTACATGATAATTTTTCCCTTTTCGTAGTTGTCAACTACAACATCCGCTAAGAAGTTTGCTGGCGTGCTTTCATCCCTTGCTATATGTTACAGATTTCTTATTGATGGTAGAGCACCACATTAATAGCCATAATCCGTTAATGTTCTTCGGCACATGAGTTGGGTGAGGAAGGCTTGGATATGATTCTGAACTGCAGGAAGCATCCAAATATAAGAACATGTTGGAGGGAAATAGGTGAGTATTACTCTTTCCATATATATGTTTTTGGTTTAGTAATATCATACACAGATGGCATTCTCTTAATTATACCCGTAATGCGTTTCTCGATTTCATTAGAATTTATAATAGGTTCAAAAAAGGTGTGATGAGCCAATGATTCCACTTTCTGGGTTTAAAATTTTGTGACAATAAAAGCATGTTCGTATTCACTATGAGTTAATGATGTGCACCTTGTGTTGCCTGTTCCACAGAAATTATATGTTTTAAAGAGGTATTTGAAACTTTCAGGGGCTGCCTTACCGTATAGGCCTTACAATGCAGTGTATCAGAGAGGACATATTTTGTTCGAGAGGTCAGAGTCACGAAATTGGACTGAGGATGAGAAAGCAGTTGTCTTAAAGTATGTTTCATAATGTTCGCTGTTTGTTGTTTTCTCCACTTACAGTACAGTATGTTTATGTCAATCAATCAAAGTTTCTATTTCTCGCTTGTCCTAATTTATGAATTATAAGTTTCTATATCTTCTATTGTGATACTTTTGGCGCGTTCTAAGGATATGCCAAATCTTAAACCCTAGGTTTTATGAAAAGCATGGACCAGATTGGAAAAGCTTGGCCCAGATCCTTGGAAAAAATCGACATCATGTGAGGGAAACATGGCGTCACACATCTCGCACTGGTCTTAAGAAGGGTGAATTGCTTTCGTTTTTTCCTTATTCTTTTCTTTTGTCAGCTTACTTGTGGTATATTTTTATAAATCTGTTTTTAGATTATATTTGTCTACCCTGATAGCCTTAAAATTTTAAAATAAGAACGTGTGTCATCGAGTTTTGAGTTTGTGAAACATAGATTAGGGTATATTTCTATTGACTGCAAACCCAAACAGTATGCAGTCGCTCCATTTTTAATTGTGATTTTTTAACTTTTGGGGTGAATTAACTAAGATATACAAGCTCATTACCCTTTTAGGTGAAAGTTGAAACTTTGGTTATCAAGAATTAACTTAAATAATGATCGCCTTTTTCTCTTTCAACCAAAACAGGTAACTGGACTCAGAAGGAGTATCAGTCTTTGTTTCATTTAGTAAACAAGGATTTGAGAATGCGTATGTATGAGGAAAAACCATCGAAGCATGGCATGGTTAGTATGAGATGAGTTGGTAAGCTTAAGTAGTAATTGAATTGCCATTCATCTAATTATTAATTTTTAACAATGGCACATATTTTCTGTTCTTAAGTTTCTTAACTTTTTTGCGCAGATACGTGACAATATCAGTTGGCAAGCGATTAGTGACCGTTTGACTACTCGAACAGAAATGAGATGCTGTAAGAAATGGTACGTATCAACAATGTTATTATCTCAGCTTTGATTTCAATATTTCATAGTGTAACTTCTGGAAGATGGTCATCATTGTTTGTGAACTGGTTACACTACCGGTGTTCTGAATCAAAGTTGAAGATCACCATTCAGGATGGAAGCAGTCTAAATTATGATAGATTCATGAGACTATTTAAATTTTATATGTAGACTTTGCTTGTCAGGATGGTTAATGCAGATTTATGTGTAGTATCTCTTAACCGATCTTAATTTTTGTTTGAACTGCATAGTACTCAATACTCTGGTTTGTGAATGATCTCTTGTTTCTTGATGTCATTCTCCTTTTCAGGTATGACCAATTATCATCATCTATGGTAAAAGAAGGTAAATGGGCCAACACAGACGATTACCGATTGCTGGATGAGTAAGGAACTTGTCTTTTGGCTTTCTAATGTAGTTGCAGTAAAATATATGGTTTCATGGTATCTATTTCCGAAACTAATTATGTAACCTGTCATACTTTGAAAAACACAATTTTTAAGCGGAAAAAAGAAAAATCGGCTCCTACCTTTTTAAAACTACGAAATCAATCAATCAATATACTAGAAGTAAAGGAGGTTCATAGTTCCATGAGTAGTGATATGTAATGTACATTTTTTCATATCTAGTGATCTTGTTGAAGGACAAAGGAGCTCGAAGTGCATGAGTAGTTATTATGGTGGCTTACTTGCAATCATTTTATAAAATAGTTAGCAGTCTATTAGTTAGTCCCATTTGGTCTAATAATTAATAATGTCTGGAGTTACAATTCGGACTTTGTCCCCTCAATTCAGGTGCTTGCTTTCATTCTTTCAATGAAATGATACTGACTAATTCTATGGGCAGTAATAATGTGGCTGGCAAAACTTAAGTCTAATCAAGTTACTGATATTTACAATTGCAGACTTCTTAGGCTGGATGCTTGCTGTGTTGAAGATGTTGACTGGGATAATCTTCTTGAGCATAGGTAAGCAACTGAACTGAAGCAGATGCGTCAAGCACTTTATTGTCATACTTCGTTTCATATTCAATTTGTATGATTTTTTGAAACCACTTACGCTGTTAAATTGTTCTGAGTTTGTAAAAATGAAATAAATAAATAATAATAATGATACCGGTATTCTAACAAATAGCTGCATTTCACCTTTCAATTTGGAGTCAATACCTTGTTTGAAAAATCCACACCTCGTATAAAAACCTAACCATTTGTGAAGAACTTATCTCTTCTGATCCTGTTTGTTGTGTTGGTTGCAGGTCTGGATATATTTCTCTGAAACGTTGGAGACAGATGGTAAACCACATTGGTATACATGGACTACAATCCTTTGCAGACCAAGTAGAAGTGCTCTCCAAGCGCTATTGTCCTGAGCTACTTGAAGTCAGGGAAGCTCTTGACAGCAGACCTGTGGTTGATTGATGTGTGGATGTGGAACCGTGGGCTCAACAGAGAGGATGGCAGGAAGGTCAAGCCCATAACAAAAAGACTACTCTTCAGACTAAATTGGTGCTTGTAAGTATGCATTTGATTCTCATAGTTCCCGATGTTTGGAAGTAGTTATGTACTTCAGGCACCCTACTCCCCGCACTTGCATATGTAATTATATGGAAGAGGGGCATGGCCCTGGTTACCCAAAATCTGTCATTGAATTCAATGGCTAGGAAGGAGTGTGTATCATACAATGAATCTTCGCTTAACCCTCATAATAGATGGTATGGGAAAGCTTCCACCGCCACGCCCTTGCAGCACCACTTGTAACCTAGACGCCAATGTTCAGATCTCTGTAAGGAGAGGTCAGGCACTGTGGAATTATAAACTATAGCAATCTTGGTGATAGTTGCATCCAATTTAAGTTATTTAACACTAACCAGATATTGTGTTTATCTTGATGGGCCTGGGGTACACCCCCACCCCCAGGCTCAGTCAGGGATACTGTCTGTACAGGTTTTAAAGTAACCCTCATAACATACTTTCTTCTTTTCATTCCTTCTTCAGTTGGCAATGTTGGTTTAAGTTCTAAGACTGCGTTATTAAAGATGTCGGCATATCTACCTAACAAAATAGCTAGATGGGAAGTTTTTGTTAGTCGAATTTTTGCGTTGGCTGTGTCCCATCCCATGTGCAGGTTGTAGCATCAACCAACTAGGAGATTGATTTTTACATTCTTGAGTACCCAAATTTGCCTCCTTTTACGGCTCTCTGAGAATGTGTTTGAATTTGTCCGAAGAAGATTAGTACTTGGTACCTTAGTTATATGTTTGGGCCAATTTTTTTCTTCATATAACCAGATTTATCCGGGTAATCAGGCACTGTTAATAAAACTAGGAGATAATAGTACATTCATCACTTTTCTCTTTTTTCTATTTCTAGTTTTCTCTTTTTTCTGTATAGTTAACATCTTACGATGATTCAATACACACTGTCCACAAAATCCTTAAACATGTTGGCCTTGGCCTTCCAGATAGCCTCTTTTCTGTCAGAATCTTTTTCATTGGAATGTTCTTCGTCAGAATCTTCTTCATTTGAATGATTAAAATCAAGAGTAGGTACATGTATCCAGAGATTGTTCCATCTTTTAGACAACACAGTAGTCGAAACAGCACATTCGGTCAGCACATTCGGTTGGAAGAAAAAGAGAGTATGTGCTGAATTAAGCAATCTGGTAAATCTCTAATCCTATCTTTTCCACCCAAATCCAAGTTCTCGTTTCTAAGAAGTAAACAAGATTAATTTATTGTTAGAATTTAGCAAATCAATCAATCATCTTCAAAGTTATTAGAAACTTTTAAATACCCAGAAAAATTCAAGAAAATATAAAGGCATTCTTTCTCACTTTTCGGATCAAGGGAGTGGTTAACTTGCATTCTGTAGATACCAAAGATACGATTCGCCACATGGGCGTAGGAGAAGACACGAGTCATTCAAGGGAATCCTGCCGAAAGATCTTACACTATTTTCCGAAAATCCTCGTCAGTGACATGTCAAATCTAGTCAGGACCGTCATTATTGAATGATTGACGAAATGAAAAACCATGCGCGAGATATCATATTAAGGCGAGGAAACTCACTTGAAGAGTCTAAGTTGCGAAGGATCAATTGGAGTACCCGACAAGATACCAATCACGAAGTACAGGTTGGCGAAATAAGGTTACTTGACTGAAAAGATAATTGACGAAGTCAGTAGATTATGGAGCAAGACAAGAGACAGCTGTCCCGACAAACCTCCAAAGTTGTCAGCGAAAGAAAGGGGAAAACTTTATGGAAAATGATCTGGGCGAAGTATAAAGCACCTCCACGAAATGCAGACCAGGTAAAATGAGATGTACACCATTAGGGTCGATTAGTCTATAAATAGGGGTCTTTGGGTAATGTATAGGGGGCAGATTCTTGGGGAGGAGAGAGCTTTGCTTAGAGTGAGAGATTAGGGTTTCCTTGTATTTGAGAACTTGTATTTTTTGCTACTTGGAGTGGTTAATCAATAAAGAATTTCTTATCCAAAAAATTTATCATGTCTTAGATCCGTTTCTTTTCTTACTTGGGTGTGCTACTGGATTTCCAGTAGTTACATTTTGGCGTCCAGAAACAGGGACTTAGATCGGGGATTTATCCTCATCTAAGAGTTTGAGAAAGGTTGAAGTTGTTTTAAGATTAGGGTTTTGTAGCTTAAACGATTCATTTGTAGTTAAGACTAGAAATCTAGGAGAGGGAGTAATCCTTGGGTGTTGCATCGGAAGATTGAAGGAAAGAAATTAGTCGGAAGATATCGAACCAAGGATTAATTGATGGCAAGGACACCAAATCGGGCGAGACACGTGGTAGCAACGAGGAGGAGCAAGCGGCTGGAGGCACGGAGAGAAGAAATGAAAGTAAAGGCATCGGTTATAGATGGAGACACCATAAGCCGGCGGAAAGGCGAGGCGGAGGAAGATACTGAACTTATGGAGGAACCTGTCCAAATTAGGAAAGCTAGGGCTATCACGAAAAGGATAACAACCCGGAAGAAAAGGGGAAGGGATGTTAAGGAGATCATGACGTTGGAAGAACCTAATGAGGAACCTCATCGGGAGAAAAGGCGAGTAAGGTACAAATCGGAGAAGAAAGTGGGAACGGTAAAGCAAGGAGGTTAGGTGA